>NC_135087.1:1097500-1107500 GCF_051107435.1 Chaetodon auriga
ATGATGACAAATGAAGACATTCGCTCCTTGATGGACGACATTTTGTGAACTCTTGACCTTTCCCGCAGCGCAGCGCCACCAGGAGGTCACCTCCAGCCTCTGAATCGCTGCTCATCTCTGATTCGTTCAGTCATTCAAACTGTTCTGATGTTTCCACCGTTTGCACCTATCAGAGAAACAGCTGAGCCAATCAGAACTCTGTGGGCGGCGTCAACACCGCGGACATCGTCTTCAAACAGGGGTGGCGAGGAGGTGGCGGATGAGGATGGGACGTGTCCATCCGTCCCTGGTGTGGACTAACATGACAAAGACATGTCAGCGTGTGAAGGACAGACTGTCCTGCCTCGTGTCCATCTGTCTGTCTCTCTGCTGCGCCGTGGACAGATGCAGACAGATGTGTCCAGAGAGTACCACACACACACACACACACACACACACACACACACACACACACACACACACACACACGCACGCACACACACACCTGTTGAGTGTGAGCACAGATTCCTCAGAGCGCTGCTGGTCGGTCGCCTCAACACAGAGTGAAGTGTGTTGGTTGCTAGGAGACGCACACACACACACACATACACACACACACACACACACACAGACACACACACACACACACACACAAAGACACACTTCTGATAGCCCTCCTACGCTTCAACCTTGCCTCCATTTACTTCCATTTATTACCAAGGATGATGCCAGAATTGTGGCATATGGTGTGTGTGTGCGTGCGTGTGCGTGTGTGTGTTTGACACAGACAGGGTGTTCCTGGTCGGGCAAGCAGGTCAGTGATTGGACGATTACTGATGATGTCGTGATAACTAAACATTGTCATCACGATGATTAACGAGTGTGTCGTGGTCACACCTGACCCTCGGACGTGTGCAGCGAACACACACCCAGAAGAACATCGACCACCCAAACCTCGTTTCCTAAAACATTTGTATTTTATTGTGTATTTTTATGATATGACGTTTAGTGTTTTCTTCCGTTTGTCTGCTTTGTTTGTGTAACAGGATCTCCGGACAGATTCACAGACGACCGGAGGACGTGTGATGAATCCAGGTGCCGCGTGTCCTGGACCACAGATTAACCTGGAGGAGGTGATGAGAGTCAGATTAAACTGTCGTGACGTCCAGCGGTAATCCCATCACAGGAAGCGTGAACAGAGTGTTCCTCCTGCTTTGACTGCAGTTTGTACATCGTCACATATGAAGCTGGAAAGTCTTGGTCCAGCAGACGCGTCCGTCCCCGTCCTCGTCCTCCTCTCGGTGATTCACTGTGCCAGGGTTCAGCTCCCTGTAGATCCGCCCGGCCTGGAAATGTGCAGTGTAGTAATCGTCCTTATTTTTAGAGCCGTGTGTTATAACAGTCTGACGATGAGTCAGCGCTGATGATGCTTTGGCATGAAACTTCATGACGGCAGAACTTCATCCGTCAGCGGCCGAGACCAAAGAGAAACACAGCTGCAACCAGACAAGTGACTGAAAACAGTCTGCGACTCCTGACAAACGACCTCTCGTGGTCACGTAGGAAGCAGGTTTCTGTTTACTCAAAGGCTGAAGATGCAGCAGGTATCCACGATGAACTGAACCATAAAAACGTGTCAGCGCCGCTCGCCAAGACTCACTGTTTGTGCTCATTTTCAGTCTCTTTGTGGTTGTTTTCAGTCTCTTTGTGGTTGTTTTTGTTCTCTTTGTGGTTGTTTTCAGTCTCTTTGTGGTTGTTTTTGTTCTCTTTGTGGTTGTTTTCGTTCTCTTTGTGGTTGTTTTCAGTCTCTTTGTGGTTGTTTTCGTTCTCTTTGTGGTTGTTTTTGTTCTCTTTGTGGTTGTTTTTGTTCTCTTTGTGGTTGTTTTTGTTCTCTTTGTGGTTGTTTTCGTTCTCTTTGTGGTTGTTTTCAGTCTCTTTGTGGTTGTTTTTGTTCTCTTTGTGGTTGTTCTCAGTCTCCTTGTGGTTGTTTTCAGTCTCTTTGTGGTTGTTTTTGTTCTCTTTGTGGTTGTTTTCAGTCTCTTTGTGGCTGTTTTCAGTCTCCTTGTGGTTGTTTTCAGTCTCTTTGTGGTTGTTTTTGTTCTCTTTGTGGTTGTTTTCAGTCTCTTTGTGGTTGTTTTCAGTCTCTTTGTGGCTGTTTTCAGTCTCTTTGTGGTTGTTTTCAGTCTCCTTGTGGTTGTTTTCAGTCTCCTTGTGGTTGTTTTCAGTCTCTTTGTGGTTGTTTTTGTTCTCTTTGTGGTTGTTTTCAGTCTCTTTGTGGTTGTTTTCAGTCTCTTTGTGGCTGTTTTCAGTCTCCTTGTGGTTGTTTTCAGTCTCTTTGTGGTTGTTTTTGTTCTCTTTGTGGTTGTTTTCAGTCTCTTTGTGGTTGTTTTCAGTCTCCTTGTGGTTGTTTTCAGTCTCTTTGTGGCTGTTTTCAGTCTCTTTGTGGTTGTTTTTGTTCTCTTTGTGGCTGTTTTCAGTCTCTTCGTGCTCATTTTTCATTGATTTTCTGATGAGAAATGTTACCGGTCGGCTCGTATGGAGGTTCTGATACTAACGAGCCAATTTCCGACTCTAATAAAGGGTGAAGAGCGACTCCCTCTGCCAACAACCTGGCCTGTTAGCGTACAGCTGAGGGTTATGACATACTGTGATTAAAGTAATGTGATTACTTCTTAGTTCTTCTGTTCTGGACCCTCTCTGTTGTCTCAAAGGTTGTCTGTGGAAACAGTTCATAAGTGGCCATCGGTCCAAATTTATGTTTCCGCTGAAATGAAAGAAGGTTTCACCTCCATCCACTTCGGTTTCCACAGTCTCACTGCTCTGAATGCTGGAGCGACGGAGCTCCAGTCTGTCCTAAATCTTATCTCTACTCAGTGTTGGTTTCTCTTTCTTTAAACCTTTAACATTAATCATGTCCAGTTTTGACTGGCTGAACTCAAAGCAGTCACATGAAATGTTTTGGACAAACAGGGTCGTTTATTGTCCAGGTTTTAGGAGGTGGACACCTGAAGTCAGTCAGATCTCAGAGCAGAGTCTGTGAGGAGCCTCAGTCAGTGCTGCTGAATCAGACTCGAACGTGAGGGTGACTCAGCCGCTTTCAGGAAATGAAGACTCCCACTCTGAGCTGACAACTCTTCCTCACCAGGCGCCTCCCTGACCTGCTCGCTTCTTCTCCACGTTACAGAAATAACTTCACACTTGGAAGAGTTTTCCAGTGACCTCGTACCTCATCAGCAGCTCCTTCACATGACATTTATATGGGATTCATTTGTTTATGTGCCACTAATCTGGATTACAGTCAGTCATGATGTTGTTCTGACTCCAGGAAGTGATCAGACACCAGAATCAATCATTTCCAGTCAAACTGTGTTTACTCACACAGTGCAGTTTGACCAAGTGTCTCTGAGTCCACGTGGTAATCTCCTTTATACATTCATGTGTTCACAGAGTGGTGAACCTCGCTCCATCACATAATTATGTTCCATCAGATGTTCTCTCTAAGCACCTGAAACGTCTGAAAATGTCTAAACCTGGTCAGCTTTCTGCCCTCTGTCTCACTTCCCTCAGGTCCATTATCTCTCCATACGTGGCCTCCATCCACTAGATGGCCTCAGACTTCCTGACCAGTCACCTGACCTCTCCATCCACCTGCTCACCTGTTCCTCATCCCCCAATCAGCACACACAGCATTTATAGCCGCCGACCTCTCTGCCACCCTGCTGCAGCTCACAGCAGCTGCTCCTGATTTCTTTAGTTTAGTTGATTCCCTTCACTCTACCTGCTTGCTGTGCGTGTGTGTGTGGGGGGGGTTGTCTTGTCTCTGCAGCCTAAATTCATGAATCATGAAGGAGCAGCGTCCATGGCCAACATGTTATTTCTCACAAGACGAATTATTGCACTTTGAAACCTGCAAATAACCAAATAACCAACTGACACTGAAGCACAGACACAAAGCATTAGATTATTGTCACTGTGTGCGCGCGCGTGTGTGTGTGTGTGTGTGTGTGTGTGTGTGCGCGCGCGTGTGTGTTGTCGCAGCACTCCATTCAGCTAAAGAGATGGCAGGTCAGAAAATAAATGAACCTGTTTCCATGGAGATCTGTGTGACAACAACAGAGTGGTTTTGTGTGTGTGTGTGTGTGTGTGTGTGTGTGTGTGTGTGTGTGTGTCGGGGGTCATGGTGTATTAGTGGAGATGATTATTATCCTGTCAGAGCTGCACTTCATTCAAACGTCTCTCTGTAAAACTCTCCTCTGACAACAACGTCCATGTTATTGGATCATTTAAGTCATGTGACCCCCCACCCCCCACCCCCCCAGAGAGCAGCCAATCAGCTGGCTGATCAGACAGACAATCTGCCAGTTAGGCAGTGCGTCACAGAGTAATTTACCCAAATGATCCCTGCATGGTTGTTCTGTCTTTAGCTCGGATGGAGACAAACCATCATGTTTCGCAGTGTTTGTGTCTCTGTCTCTGTCTCACAGGACAGCGTCCACGTGCATCGAATAAACACACAAATCACAACATACCAACACAGATGAGACAAAATAAATTAATTCCACACATGTTTAGAGTCGGTCTAAGATCAAACACGAAATGAAAAATAACCATAAGCATCAAATGTGTAGTATTCCAGTCACGTGTTCAACGGGAGCAGAGAGCTCCTCACCTGAAGGATCAATGATGATCAGAAAATCCCAACACAACCAGTCAGCGCACGAGTCGACCAGCCGGTCAGCTGATTCAGTCAGAGAGGCAGCCAATCAGACTTCAGCAGCGTGGACGCCGAACCGTCTCTGCTGCAGCTCCATAGTGACTGTATGTCGTGTGAGGTGAACAGCTCATGGACACAGCCTGATCGCTCTCGGTCCATCTGTGGGTCCAGAGACTCTGCGGGACCTGAAACCAGCAGGACCGCGGCGCTGCTGCCGTGTGAAAACACATCGACTGAGAGTCACCACCACGACGCCGAGGACACACATGGAGTGACGCTGATGAAACCGTCGACATCAAGCTGCAAGTTAACTGATGAGGGTCAGAGTCAGACCAGATCTGATCCTTCAAGAGCTCTCAGCACTGAACTCATCCCTAAAATCTTCTAATGGGCAATAAAAAAAACAGTTTGTATTATAGCTGCAAAGCAACAACCTGCGACTGAGAGCAGCTCGGCTCGAACCTGACCATCATCATCATCATCATCATCATCATCATCATCACGACCATCTGACATCTTCTCACCAAAGAGAAGCACTTCAGCCATCGCAGAGGTTATTCTGACGTATGAGCTCAATAGCTTAGTGTGGCCGGGGGGGACAGAGGGGCCAAGACCACCCTGATACGACAGCGGCCCACTGTGAGGACGGCATGAATGAATGAATGAATGAATGAACGAATGAATGAGCCTTGACAGGAACGTCTGCTTTAATCTCCTCTTCTTCAGCTCAGTAAACTCTTTAAAAGCCTCTTGGATCAGCTGAAAATCATCGTCACAAAGCTGAAAACAGCCTGTTTTTCTGAGCTCGTCAAGCTTTTTGGAGATACGTGGTTCTCACAGGACGGCCGCGCTGCAGACATACGATGATCTCCTGCATTGATGTAGATTAAAGCACCAACAGGATATAAAGGAGTTCAATGGGCTCCAGCTGAAACATGTACGGTACCTGCTGACGGTCGTGTCTGGGGAGTGAAATGGTTAAAAAAACATGGAGGACGGTTTTGTTTTGGGTGACAGACGGCGGCTTTTAATTCAGCTGTTTCTCATTTCCAAATTGAGATTTCTCTGTAATGAAGTTTCTCTGTGGAGGCGTCTCACAACGCTGCCAAAGCTCAATAAAAGCAGAGAAGCAGAGAATACCTTGAAGAACACACAGGAACACCACGTTAGACAATCTGCTGAATAAATCATCCCATTAGAAAAAACTGTTGTTGAAATGTCTTTGACTCCTCGCTCGGACCAATCAGGCTCCTGCAACACCTCAGAACACACACATTCACACGGCACCGTGGCTACACGAACGCACACGCTCTCCAGTCACACTGAGGCTGAACACACACCCTTCATTCACACACGAACAAACACCACCATGACAGATTTGACACTCACCACCCGTTGTTAGATTTTTACAGCCCCCTCCTCCCTCCATGGGTGCTATTCCCGTCACCGTGGGGTGTGCGAGATGCAGCAAAGTGCTAAAAAGCCGTCGTCTCTTCCCAGTAAACTTGATGTCGTTGTTGTATGTTGTTGTGCAAATGTTTTGAGGGGAAGTTTGCCGACGGCGGCGCGTGGCGAGGTACAACAGTAGTCAGAGGGCAGCGAGGGAGGGGCTGGGACACGCCGCGGGAAGCTGAGACGTGTCAGTCTGCGGGTCACAGGTCGCGCCTCCCGCGTGTTACAGTTTGTCTTAATTACTTTCACGTTTTCTGAGATTGTAGCTCACTTTCACAAAACATTAAAAACACTCACACAAACATTATTGAGACGCCATGTGTGAGCGTTTGTTTCTCAGAGATGGAGAGCGTCCCACTCAGAGCTTCTGCTGCACCTCCACACTGCACACAACCACCCAGACTGGAGCAGGCAGGCACCGACGGAGAGCCAGCGAGGCTTCAACCGCCGAAGTCTCCCTTCAGTGAGGTCACTCAGCACGCCTCAAGAACATCCACGAAGGTTTCCAGCTGCACATCAGCCAATCAGAGCCCTGGAGCTGGGATGAAGATGGATAGCTTCTTATGTAGCCACCAAGCTGCACATCAGCCAATCAGAGCCTTGGAGCTGGGATGAAGATGGATAGCTTCTTATGTAGCCACCAAGCTGCAGCTGTGAAATAGTGACATCGATCCTGGATGAGATGGAGGCAGATCTACATCGACCAGTTCCTTTGGCTGATCGAATAACTGATTGATGGATTGATTGATCATGAACGCTAACAGCTCGTAGCCGACCGACCACAGATTCTGTTTTGACGTTTCAGTGGTAAATCAAACGAAACACGTTACCTGTCTGTCTGCCAACACACCTGCTGACCTGCTGTCCAGGATCGAAGTGAAAGTGGAGCCAAAATGTCCCAATGCTAACATGCTAACTTGACAGCTGTGAGAGCTAACAGTAGCTCTGATTGCATTTATGTATAATGTGAGCGTTAGGCTACTTAAAGTTCAACTGACTTCATCATTTCAGTGAAAATATCTTCCTTTTATTAATGTGACAAAACTAAATGCAAGAATTAAAATGACAGAACACACAAAGCGGCACCTGGACATTATGAAGAACTGTGAAGGGGAAGAGCTGAAGTAGCCCAAGTTGGCCCAAAGATGGCGCTCACACCAAATCAGTGACGTCACAGTCAGCCACAGCAGTTCTTAACGGCAAATAAGACATTTCCAAACGGAGCTTCATGATCCATCAGCAGCATCTGGAACAAAAGACAGAAAGAGAGACGATCGTCTGAGCGCTCCACGTTTGTTCTTCACATCCAAACAGAGCTGTGTTATCGGTTCAGTCAGCGTTCGATTAACAGGCAACACAAACTCTGTGCTTTCACAGAGACGCTCAGCGTTCACTCAATATGTGACCTGAGCAGGTAAAACCTAAATAAATCAACAAAGAGCAGCCAATCAGCACGCAGGATCCAGCCTTAAAGCGCAGTCATGTTAGCGTGAGCTGTGCAGTCGCAGTAGTTTCTCACTTCGCTTTTGGGTCGAGTCTCAAACTGAGTCTTTTTGTTGCTTCCTGGATCCTGAAGAGGAGTTTTTTCGAGATCGGGACTCGTTCATCGGTAGCTGATTCTGAACAGAGAATCACAAAGCTTCTCTATTCGACACAGGAGGCGTCAGCTGGGTTCGTTTTCATTGGCTAACTGTAGCATTAAGTCTCAGAGGAGGAGCTTTGGTTGAAGTTGGGACTCGCCCATTGATCGTTGAACTGTCGGGTTTGTGTTGAGCACTGAGGTCGAGGCCAGTGTGTCGTCATCATCACGGATCTGTTGGAGTCTGTTCACGCTGATGTAGACTCTAAATAAACAAGAATTTTGTAAGAAAATGAAAATGAATGCATTTATTTTTTCATGTAACAGCAGAGACATCGTGGCAGGATGTATGTGAGGACCCTCCTCACACCCGGTGTCATGAGGAGCCTGCAGGACCTTAAAAAATGTCTGTTCATTACATATCAAAGAGTATGAAAAGAAACATTGTACACGGTCCTTGGCTTATTCACCTGCACATGGACCAACCTGTCCGCCTCACCTGCTGCCTGCTGCTGTTTTATTATTGTGAAGCACATTTTCACTATTATCCAACAATCAGTCGCACTGACGAGCTGCAGCGTCCTCACTGTTCCAACATGGGGACGAAAGGTTTGTGATGGTTCAGGGATGTTCAGGCACACACACACACACACACACACACACACACACACACACACACAGGCGTCACTGCGGATGTCAGGGTGACGATGACACCTGCTCCTCATCCTCGTTTCCCTGGTGAGCTTTATGTAAATATTGATGAGCGTCGACGCCTGCAGCCGAGCCGAGCCGCGGCGCAGCACTCGTCAGCTTCCATGTTTGGTTTCCTTTGACATACGTTTGTTTGATGGAGGCGCTGCTGCAAAAGGTGACGAGGCCGAGAAGGTTTACGGCTGTGGAGTGTCAGGTAGCCCATCAGGTAGCCCATCAGGTAGCCCGTCAGGTAGCCCGTCAGGTAGTCCTGCGCTCTGAACGCAAACACAGCGACACGAGAAGCGTCTGAACGAACGCTTCGACAGTCAGTTCAGTTCAGTGGTTCAAGCGTTTGTCTTCTCTATGACTTCACTGCGTTTTGGACTAAATGAGACATTTGCTTAAAGCTTAAAACAGGAAGTCATCATTTCAGCCTTTATTTGTTCTTAAAACAAGCAGGAGCTCGATGAAGAACGTTGCTCAGATGTTCCTGTTTTTCCAGAATATCTGAGGAGCAGCAGGTGGGCTTCAATCGTCTGCGTCCTGTCACCTTTTACAGCGCAGGTCTGAGCCTGTGATGCTGCGACCGGCAGCAGCGAGAGGCGACAGTCTCAGATGATTAAATAAAGACTGTTTGGTAATTTATTCCGCGTGTTGCAGTAGAACATATGTCGTGAGAAAGACGCTGTTTCTTCTGACGAGGCCTTTTGTTCCAGACTCGTTAATGTACGTTAAAAATAACAAGTGAGGACGAAACCTCGAACCAGTTTGAGGAGAAAGAAACAGATCGAAGCTAATTCAAGCTTTAAATGCAGTTTGTGGAGCAGATTTCATTCTGCGCAGCTTTGAAAAGGAAAACTGACATTTTTCTGCCGGTTTTCTGTTTCTTTACACGCATGAGATCATTAAACTCTGAGTCATTCAAAGTAACCGCGTGTGGTTTGTCCTAGAGGTGTTGCCGTAGTCCATCAGAAACCGTCGCTTGACCTTTTGAGCGTGTTAAAAAAGTGCAGGAGTGTGATGAAGACGCTCACACTGTCTCATAGTTTAAAGAAAGTGTTGAGAATTTAGTGAATGGTTAATGTTGAACAGGGAGGATCGGCTGGTGAGAGCGCCCCCCAGCACCAGAGAGGGAACTGCACCTCACTGGATATTCACTGCATGGAAACCAAATATATAGAAAGCTCTGCGAAAAATACATAAAATATCTCTTAGATCTGGTTTAAACGAGCATTCTGGGTCTTTGAGAGGTAAAACATCACCTGGTCAAATCTGTTCTTAATAACCGATTTTAATTCATCGGTTTATTCGTCTTAATTTAGTGTCGGCTTGATTATTTTTGGTCTTTCTTTCTGCTCTACGGGAGCAAATGAAGGCGTCCTGTTTTCAGCTCAGCAGGTTTTTTACGGTGACGTGATAAACAGAGACACATAAACAGTAACAACATCAACAACGACAGAGCTGCCGTCAGCACGTGAGGCTGGAGGCTGTGAGACGTGGAACATGTGCAGATCCTGTTTGATTCGCGTACGTCGGACTCCATCAAGCTCCTGATGATCTGACGTGTGTGATCCATCCTGCTG
>NC_135087.1:1117500-1132500 GCF_051107435.1 Chaetodon auriga
GAACGTTTGCAGAAAAGCGGCGGGCCGAGAGCCGAGCCGTGAGGGACGCCGCAGAACTGATGGATCAGATGTGAGCAGATCTGAGTGATGCCTTCCTGCTGCACGCAGAGATCCTCTCTGACAGGAAGTGAGACGCTCTCACGGTGAAACTTCTTCCTGAGTGCATCAAACTCAGCCGACGCTTCGTGTTTGTTTACACTGACATGTTTGTTTACATGAAGGTGTGTCTGCACGTTGGCGACTTCCTGCTTCTAATTATCCAAACTCGAACTTCATTCACACGTGAGCCGTCGTTTCTTTAATTGACATTCACATGAAGTTATGATTCACCAGCCGAGAGTGTGTGTGTGTGTGTGTGTGTGTGTGTGTGTGTCTGACCTCGACATGCACAAACACACTCTCAGCTTTGTTCAGTGTGTGTGTGCACATCCCTTGTTGCTGTGACAACAGCACAGCGGTGATGTTTCTGAACGTCTTGTAACTGTGTTTGTCCTCTCAGAGTGTGTTTCTGTCTTCAGGGACTGTGTGTGCTGAAGTGTCCACCGGCTTGTCCACACACTGAGGTCAGCGTGCAGTGTCCCCGATGGCCACTAGAGGCTCACTCCTCTCAGAGATTTCTCTGAAAAACTGGTTTTCTGTCCAAAATGTAAAGATAACTGAGAATCGTTAGCGATGGAGAACGTTACCAAAGAGTGAAGAGAAGACGTCGAGTCCTCAGAAATCAGCCGACGGAAACCTTCGTGTCTCAGATTCGGTCGTGTTAGACGATCTGAGCAGGACGTTAAAGGACGTTATCGTCCTCAGAGCGTCTCTGCACTGTGACAGACGGACGCTTTAACGTGAAGTTAGACGCTAACTGTGCAGCTCCACGTTAGCCTGCAGCTCATCTCTGATTTGTCCAGTCATTCAAACACGCCGTAGCTGTAGCCAATCAGAGCCTCTTAGGCAGGACGAAGAGTGGGACCAAGTCATGAAGGTGGATAGTGAATACTGAGTGTTTCCACGATCAAGAACAAAGTCAGTTTAATGTAAAGCAGAGTTGGAAATGTTGAGCTGACGTGCAGCTTCGACATGATCAATAATCAAATCCATCAATCCGTCAATCAGAAGACGAGCGTTCACACAGCGAGCGAGCTTCTTTTACAGCGTGTTTTGTTCTCAACAGTTTGATTTACACTGAATGTTTTACAGTGTATTGTGTAGTGTGTGTGTGTGTGTGTGTGTGTGTGTGTGTGTGTGTGTGAGCTGTTGAATCTCTCTCTGTGTCAGTAGTTATTATAAATACACTGACATGTTGGCTGGTTAATTAAGGTGTATAATTCTTGTTGTTCAGTGCCGTCAGATAAAGAGAGATGATAATAGACCGTGTGTGTGCGTGCGTGTGTGCGTGTGTGTGCGTGTGTGTGTGTGCGGGATAATAATTGGATGAAGGTTGGTGCTGTGTAATAATTGGATGTCTGAGCTACAAACACAGTGACAGCAGCAGCCCGCGGCTCCGTCGTGTTTGTTGGAAACGTAAAGGGAACAAACAGCGGCGTTGTTTACTCCGACTGACTGTAAACACACCACGTAAACGAGCGAGGAGGACGAAACAGAGATGAAGAGCACAGCACACTGTTTCCCACCAGCCACCAGATCACGTCTGCCTTTTGAACCAATCTCACACACACACACACACACACACACACACACACACACACACACATTCTCCTTCAACAAAGAGCACACACTGTGCTCCTCCTGTTGTAGTATTATGTGTATTTTCCTATAATATGTACTGCAGAAACAGACGGTACATAACAGGAACAATGAAACACACATTTTCCATTTGCACTGGAACAAAATATCAAGGTTAAAATGAACGTCAACACAAAGGCGATATTTCTTATTTCTACGAGCTACAAAGGCCATTTTAACAAGATAACATTATTATTATTATTATTATTATTATTATTATTATTATTATTATTATTATACAATAACAGACATCATGTTTCAGCTCTATTCATATTACTTTTATTATGGGAAATAAATTATATGTCAAATAAAATGAGGAAGAATTGGTACGAGCCAAAGAGGGACGTTCAGATAGATTTATGATTTCTGTTGTTTTAAATGTTTGAAGTGTTTTAACAAACATGAATCTGATTATGAAAATATAAAATGTAAATATGTTTCCAGTTCAGGTTTTATCGGGCACTGAATTAAAAACACAGTCAGTCATCATGCAAAAAATAAATAAATAAATTCTGTTTACATTCTAAAATAATTTAAAAAATGCAAAAAGAAAGAAAAATATTTGATTTCACATCTTTGGAAATCTGAAAATAATAAATTCAAACATGTAATTTAACTGAAGCTCAATCTGTTCATTCACTGTTCTCTGCTGCCATCTGCAGGCAGAGGAAGCACACACACACACACACACACACACACACACACACACACACACACACACAGCTCTGTGTATTCAGGGCGTGTGTGTGTTAAATGTAACACTGAGACGGTGGAGAATAATTCTTTAAGTAATCAGTGGCAGAAAGTAACTGTGTACATGTACTCACACACTGTACACCGTGTACAGTTTTGAGGTACTTGTACTTGAGTATTTCGTCTTTATACTGTGAACCTCCACTTTCAGATATCTTCATTTTAATTATTTCTTCCTGTACTTCTGATACGCTAATTAATTTTTCTGATAATATTTCAGTACTGTTTGAATTAGAAACCAAGAACTTTTACCTGTACTGTAGTATTTTTACACATTCTGGTATTTATTACATAAGTAAAGGATCTTTCTACACTTTCTATAAGAAGTTTTCTACACAGTGAAGTTCATTTAAACAGTAATAATAATAAATATAATAATTAATCTTTCTGCCAGTGAGCTCATCAGCGTCGATGCAGATGTTAGCATTCATTAGCCAGTTGAGGCTAACATTAGCCTCAAATAGCTATTAAAAGCTAATCTGTTAGCGTTAACGCTGCAGGAAACGTGTCTCACTCCACGTTTCTCTCCAGAGGTCGACGGCTTCACTTGGTTACACCTGCTGGAGTTTTTCCAGGTGAGTCGAGGCAAACGTCTCGGTCAGACGAGTGAGGACAGAGGTTTGATTTCAGGTGGCAGCAGAGCAGCAGCGCTTCAGATTACACCACATTTCCTCCGTTAACATGTGAGTTTTTGAAATAATCCCCGTGTTCCTGCATGTTTTTCATGTTGTTCTTTTGTTTTTACAGGCGAGAGCAGACTTTGTGTTTTTCCAGCGTCCCTTCATCCACCTGAGCAGCTGCTGGTGTTCGTAGAGAGGACGGAGAGGTGAAGCTCTGCACACACTGATGCTAACGGATGAGACACTGCGAGGCTCGTGTCACCTTCATCTGAGCTTCAGGAGGTTTGTGGGCTCGTCCTCGATGTGTCACGGTGTAATGAAGGGCTCAGTTCACGGACAGGAGGAGCGACGGCACACACCTGTCTACCTGTGGAACGCCTCTGACTGTTTTTCCTCCGCAGTCCGCTGTCTGCTGACGCACTCCTGATCTCGTCTGACTTCACAGCTTTTAGCAACATTTACAGTCCGTGTGTGTTTCATTGCATCTCATTGTGTTGGTTTCATCGAGCATCTCACAGCGAACGCACGCCATCAAAGACGAGCGCTCAAAGCAGCAGACGTCAGGGCCGGTCGAGGCCATGATGGCGTGGAACGATCAGGACGACTCTAAAGCCCTGCAGCAGGTTTCCATGAAGCGGGACCAGGATCAGAGTGTTAGCAGACAGGATTCTGCAGGCTTCTGTGGCCGCCATCTTGGATTCCGGACACCGTCGCTGCCTCCGTCGCTCGTTCACTGTAAAAGCTGCTGCTCCTGTACGTCAGGTCATCTCACCTGGACTCTGATGTGGAAGAACAGACACTAACTGAACGTACTGAACATAAACTCGAGTTAGTTTAATAACTCAGACTTTTTCTGCAGCAGGTGAACGTTTTCAGCGCCGTCGATTCTTTCCTCCCCCCTTTCATTGCAGATACGAGGTTTCCACCTGCCTCCGCCTGTGTCATCATATGATTATGTACAGTGCTTCCCTGCGTGCGGTCAAAGGTTCGGTGTCAGGTGGGAATTGAACTGGGGGCTCTGGGAGGAGGCGGGGGGCCAGTTTCCCTCTGTCATTTAGAAAAAAGGAAACTTGGGCTCCGTTTCCTTTACAGCTCTGATTAAAGGCGTCGTCGGCGTGTCATACCCATGATTATGTCTGCTGTCACTGGGGGAGTGTGTGTGTGTCTGTGTGTGTGTGTGTGTGCGTGACAGGTCAGTGAATACCGGAGGGAACCTGCTCAGTAATGTGACTAATATATCGTTCATCACGGTGCAGTGAAGCTTGACAACATTAATAATAGCTTCATCATCCCGGAGACAAATTACCTGCCTGTGTGCAGCTCACGCAGAAACCTCGTATGTCCAGCTGAGACTAATGAGGGGGAACAATATGTACCTTCAAACATCAGTGTTGGAGTATCGAGTTCATGCAAACAGTAAAAAGATGGTGAGACAGTAAAAATGAAGACGTTTAGTTTTCGTGTCTGTTGGTCTCTGCGTTGAAATCGACCAATGAGGGATCAGCCTGGATAATTCAAGGTGTTGCTCGGATCACACTTTGTTTTATTTTTGGATCATTGAGTTTAAAACACCACAAATAAATCAGACAAAGAAGAACCAGCTTCCACGAGACTTGTCCCCGTTTTAGATGTGTGAGCAGGAAGTCGTGAGCGCTTCGTGTCGTGACGTTCAGGTGTTTTCAGTGTCACCTTCACGTCAGTGTGTGTGACATAACCTCAGTGGTTTTACCTGCAGCTGCTGAAGCGTCAGGACGAGACGTTAAACATGGCTGTCAGTGAATATCAGGACGGTTTGCAGCCATGACGTCAAACCTTTTCCTCGTGTTGAGTGTGATTTATGGTCTTTGGTTACTATCCAGACATACGAGGTTTCTCCAGGACGACAAGGAGATTATCTTCTTCACCTCCCTCTGTGACCTCTGACCTTTCTTCTCTCGCCACTTTATTAAGAAGCTGTGGTACTGGCGCTCGCGTCCGTGAAACCTCAACGGCGGGCTATTACCCAGCAGCCCCGGAGTCATTTCCTGTGACAGTTAGCGTGTTCAGATCCACATGTGGACGTCGGGGGGGGGGGGCACATGTTGAAGCAACAGGTTGACAGTTCAGCTCAGTGTTCATGTGAAGAAAGACAGACAGACGGTACTCTGATGCACAGTGTGGCCAAAAGTAAGTGGACGCTGTAGCATTACATCCATATGTGACTGTGACACTGTGGTGATGAACAGCCACATTCATCTGACAGCTTTAGTTACTCTTCAGACTCCTTCCTGTCCAGTGAAAAGCTCGTTTCTCCAGATGTGTTGATGTTGAATGTTTGTGCTGAACTGAAGGATGAAGAGTTCCTTCATGTCTTCTTCAGCTCAATAAACTCTTTAAAAGTCTCTTGGATCAGCTGAAAATCATCGTCTCAAAGCTGAAAACAGCCTGTTTTTCTGAGCTTGTCAAAGTTTTTGGAGATACGTGGTTCTCACAGGACGGCCGCGCTGCAGACATGTGATGATCTTCTAGAATCTGATGCACTGATGAAGATTAAAGCACCAACAGGATATAAAGCAGTTCAATGAGCTCCAGCTGAAACATCTACAGCAGTAAAAACACATGAATCCACAGACAGAAACACTCTGACAGGAACACTTCACTGACACACCAGGAGGTTACTTTGACGACTTTAAGTACATTTACTTAATAAAAGAAGTCGAGTGTTGGACGGTGACGGGACTCAAACTGTGGCCTCCTGCATGGACGCTGGCTGAGCTTCACCCTCAGCCTCCGTTCAGACGTCCACAGACGTAAACCTGAACACACTGATCCGCTGCTTCTGCTGCTTCTGCTGCTTTAGCTTCCTTTAAACATGTTTCACTTCCTGCTTTGGCTCCGGATGCAGGTCATGTGCTGGAGAATCGTCCAATGCGAACACGTCTCTCGATTATAAGAGGTGACAGAACGGATGTGATCTGCCTTGTACAGATGACAGAGTGTGTGCAGCTTCTTGTTTCTCCAGCTGAACCTGCTTTTGTTTACTTTCTTACAGCATTTGATAATTCTGGGTACAAACGCCTCTCGCGGCGCTTAAATCTGCACCCGCTCCAAACCCTTGGGCCAATCAGTGCTGCCCGTGGACGTGAAAAAGCGTCTGTGACTCCTGCTTTTAACAGAAGCTTCACAGAGAAAAGTGTCAGCGGCAGCACAAAGCTGCAGGAGAAGAGCTGCAGAGAGGGACAGATAAAAACATGGATGGAGAGATGAATGGATGGATGGATGGATGGGTGGATGGGTGGATGATGGATGGATGGATGCAGCTCGACTTGCCACTGCGCCCTGCTCTGAACCCTCTTTTGTACCAAATTAGGGAGAGCGTGAAAAGACAGAAGGAGAGAAAGTGGCTGCTCTCTCCTTCTGCTTCTTGTTGTGCGGTTTAATTTCCCCCAGCGCCGGTGCTTCAGCCGAAATCTAATTTGAGTGAAAAATGGCAATCCAGCTGTTCGGTTGACAGAGCCCAACCAAAACATGGTTTTCTTTCAGCGCAAAAACATGCGGCGGCCATCTTCATCTGCACATCAATGGCTGCTGAGCGGAGGCTGAGCGCCGCGCAGGGTAGTAATTACGGCGCTTTTGCATGCGTGCACATGTACGTGTGCGCGTGTGCGTTTCGTGCTTGGAGGGTGTGTGTGCATGCGTGTGTGTGTGTGTGTGTTGCAGTCGAGGTAATTTGCAGCCGTGCTCCTCCTCTTTTCTCTCCATGACGAGTCAACAGAAGAAGAATGACGGTATTGAGGCTGCAGTGATTGCGATGAGAGGGAGTGGAAATGATTCGCTTGGTGCTCGCTCTCTCTCTCTCTCTCGCTCTATCTCTCTCTCTCTCTCTCTCTCTCTATCTCTCTGTACCTCTCTCGCCCTTCGTTTGCTTTGTGTCGTCAGGCAGGATGAGATGAACTGGGAGTTAAATACCCACCTCCCCCTCCTCCCCCCTCCTTCCCAAATCTATTATGCAAACAGAAGTGGTTAATTGTCCACATATTTGCATGCAGCGGGTAAATGAATTATACAAGGGCTCTGTCGCTTAGCAACTGCCCAGGGTGAGAGGGGGTGGGGACGCAGGGCGGGGTCTGTGATTGGCGGGTCGGGGATGACATCAGGGTGTCAGGGAGCGCGCTCAGAAGACAAAAGGTGCGATGGTTCGTGCAGGAAACGAGCAGAAACGACACCTGAGCTGCAGGAGTGACGACAGGAAGTGAGGACAGTAAACAGGAAGCTGCCAGGTGGAAGGAAGCGCCGCCAAAACAAAATGACGGCTTTTATCTGTGCGGTGAGGTTCAGTCTTGAGCTTAAATAGTCTAACTCGTGAGGTTTCAGCGTGGCCATGGTCACTGAAGGAGACGATGAGAAAACTGATGACAACAGAAACGTTGTTTGATGACGACGAAGAGACTGAAACTTTCACCTTTTTGTTCCACTTTGACAGCGTTCAGTGTGAATATCGAAGGATTTGGATCAATCAGCTGACAACGAGCGTCCTGAGTTAATAAACAACGAGACTGATTCATGTTAATGTCGTATTAAAACGACTTTTGTTTTCGATACGATGAATTCTGTTTCTGTCACGTATGAACATAAATCCCTTTTTCCTGATTGACCTTCCAGAATATCTAGAATCTGTTACAGTGTGACATGAAATTACTTTGTATTTTAGGTGTAAAGTCCCTAAAAATCACATGTATGTGACTTCACACACGTGATAAAAAACCACATCGAAAAAGTAAAAGTACTCATGCAGCAGATTTTATACTCAGTGGAACATTTCTGACGTCTGATGGAACAAAAACAAAGCGTTGAGTATCTGTTCTGCAGTGTTCACTCAGATCCACCACCAACTTTAAAGAGTTCGGAAAAAATTTAAACTTCTACAATTCAAAGAGCCAAAGGGAGAAAAAACTGTTTTTAACGGAGTCTGAGGTGAAACTGTTCTGTTTGCAGCGTTTAATCAATTAAATAATTAAAAAAAGAGTTGCTCTGATGCTGAGACCAGATGGTTTGTTGTTGTAGTTGATGTTGATGTTCCTGTTGGAGTTGGTGGAGGTGGAGCTCATTTTAACTCAAACTAATGATTCTTTTCATTCTGGATCAATCTGCTGATCATTTCCTCCATCGATCGATCGTTTGCTTTGAAACGTTGTGAAAATAGTGAGAAATGTGGTCACAATGAGCCCAAAGTGACACCTTCACCATGTTTGTTTGGTCCAAACAGTCCAAAGCTCCACATGATTCCAAACACATTCAGATCATTGAGATCATTGAGAGGAAAAGCAGCAAATCAAACACGTGAGAAGATCAAACATCAAAGATTCCACAGCAGAGATCAATGAACCATTAAAACAACAGATGAATCGATGGTTTCCTGTCAGTCCACTCATTGATGACGTGGTTCATGAACTCCTCTCATGTTCTTTGGGATGTTCTGGAGGAGTCGACGGAGAAGGTGTGATGAAAAGAACAGACTGGAGTGAAGTAAAAGTATACTGTTTTACTTGAGTAAATGTACTCTGTTCCAGTCCTCGGCTGCTGACAAACACCTGACAGGTCTGCTGGTTCGTCTCTTCTGTCTCCGTCTCTTTACGTCTCTTCTCTCTGCAGATGGTCTCAAACTGTGTCTCTGCAGGTCTGCCAGCTTTATGAACCTCATCACGTTAATGCCGTCAGTCTTCTCCTGCCTCTAATTGGCTCCGCACCCCAATTAGCTCCGGCTGTTAGCACCTGCAGCTCCCCGAAAGATTAACGGCGCCGAGTTTAAGACCCGACAATTAATCATTATTAGGGAGGAACGCCGCCGCCATTGTGGGACTTTGGTTTGAGGTGTAAAATTTATGTCATTGTCTGGAGCGTTTCAGGTGTCAAACAGAGCTGAAAAACGAGTCGTTTAGCAGTGTGAAATATGAATTATGGAGAAAGAGTAGCTGTGTTCGCGGTGTAATCATTTCACTGGTGACTAAAAGGCACTTAGTGATAAATCTGACGGAGAATCAGCAGCTGTGTGAGCAGCGCTGTCTGAGAGCGGAGCTCAGCTGATCCACAGCCTGTTCAGCACAGCCTCAGACTCTGAGCGGACATCTCATCGACTCCTGGAGCGTTCAGAGGGACGAAGAATCAACTGTGATGACTGAGCCTCGTCAGCACACCTGTGCAGGTGTGGCAGGCCGACAGAAGCTCCCAGAATGCACTGCTGCAGTCAGATTAGACCATGTCAGCTGACAGTTTGCTGAACAGACGATGATCAATAAATGAAGTCGCTTTCATCTTTTAAACAAGGAAAGAAAATAAATTGTTGCAACTACAAGAAATCTAATATTATTGGCTCATGTTTTTGTTGAAATTGGTATAATTTTTGGTCTTTCTTAGACATTCTGGATAAAAGCACAACGACCATTGAGGTTGATTCAGAGTGAAACTGCTGATAATGACTCAACAAAGCCTGTTTAAGCACAGCAGAGCTCCTGTGTGATGAATGGTTCACTTATATTTTCCTTTGTTGCCTTTTTTCTTCTGTCTTTCTTTGTGGGAAACAGTGAAAAGCTGCTCAAAAGCTGCTTATTGTGACTTAAAATGAAAGTGAAGCTGCTTTAATAAATGCTGGGAAGTAAGAATTGAATGCAGCTGAATGAAGAACAGAAGAACGAGTGTTTCTGTCGTTCGCCCGTCGTTATCTTTCTGCTCCGTGTTCTGCTAAACGTGCTGTTGTGTCGGCTCAACCACACAAACGCTTGTGTTTTGCACCGCGGTGTCGTTCAGCTGAATGATTTATGAAGTATCAGGGGAGCCGAGAGCAGGTTAGCCTCGCTTCATGGACACGCACACACGCAAACACACGCGCACATACGCAGTTATGTAAGTCATGTTTAGATGGTTATACATGAAAAGACCACAGACGTTAAACAGAGATCTTCATTTCTTTTGATAAACTGATCTCTTTTTTGGACTGACGAGCATCTTTAAGGCATTTTTTTCTCCACATGACGGGACTGTGACAACACACACCTGACAACACCTTCAGGTGAGTTCTCATTAGCATGTTTAGCGCGCAACACGCAGCTCGTTCATCACCTCGTTCATGCTCGCTGTTCAGCGTTAGCAAGTCCCTTCATATGTCTTCGTGGTTACAAATAAAAAGATGTTTAGCATGTAAGCTAATATAGTTGCAATGCTAACGTGGCCCTGCAGCTGCTCCTGCTGCACACACACACACACACACACACACACACTGTGAACACACACACTTACCTCAAACATTTCTTGTCAAGCTGCTGCAGAGCGTCCAAACAGGAGAGAGACTTTCTCTACTCAACCCTCGTTCATCGACATTGTCAAACAACATTTCCATCAGTCAGGGCGTGTGTGTGTGTGTGTGTGTGTGTGTGTGTGTGTGTGTGTGTCGGCTACATGAATTCAGGCCTCAGCCTGAGCTGAAACCTGAGCAGGAAATCTGACCCAGAAAACAGATTCTAACAATAATATCAATTAATCATCATCATATCAGGTCATGAATTACTTAATAAACGTTCAGAACATTTTGATGTTTGTTTTCAAAACACAGTAATTCATGTTTCAACGTATGAAATATCCAAAGTCCTCAATGTGATTTTCAAATTTATCTGATGTGAAATTACATTAAGTAATGTGAACATTACATCAGGCCCAGCTGTCGGCTACACACACACACACACACACACACACACACACACACACACACAGTTAGGCTTCCATCAATTTTGATGAAAAACATTAATTTCCTGGAGACTTCAGTAAGTCTAAACTTGAATTTGTTGGGACTCTGTTTTGTCCCTGTAAGGCAGGTCGGTCCCCACAATGTGAGGAATACACACATGCACACACACACACACACACACACACACACACACACACACACACACACACACACACACACTCAGGGTCATGTGAC
Organism: Chaetodon auriga; assembly: GCF_051107435.1. Taxonomy (NCBI): domain Eukaryota; kingdom Metazoa; phylum Chordata; class Actinopteri; order Chaetodontiformes; family Chaetodontidae; genus Chaetodon; species Chaetodon auriga. The sequence goes on from NC_135087.1 coordinate 1,128,562, forward strand.
AGTGTCTTAATCTGGTTCTCATGCCTGTGTTGTTTTTCTCTCAGCAGTTGAACCTGTCGTGACCTTTGACCTTTGACCTGGTTACCCTGTTTCAGCACAAACGCTGCTGAGTAAAGTCTGTACTGTGTGTGTGTGTGTGTGTGTGTGTGTGTGTGTGTGTGTGTGTGTGTGTGTCTCTACAAACAAACACTGTGATCCCCTCAGGCTTTAATTCAATCTGTAAACTCGTCTGTATGTTTGTGTATCAGCAAAGCATCTCTCACACGCACACGCACACACACACACACACACACACACACACACACACACACCCCCTTTTCCTTCCTCCTCCCCCTCTTCCCTCCATTCTTTGCTTCACTTCTTTCTCTCCACCTCCCTCTCCCTCCTCCTTCCCCTTTTCTTCCTTCTTTCCTCTCCTCTCTCCTCCTCCTCTCCTCCCTTGTCCACTTTTCCTTCCTCCCTTTCTTTTACTCTTCATCCTCTCTCATTTCATCCTTCCTCTCCTCCTTCACCACTGTTTCCCCTCCCTCCTCCTCCTTACTCCCTCCTTCTCTTCTTTCCTTCTTCTTTTCCTTCTCTCTCCTTTTCACCTCCCTCTCTTCCACCTTTTTCAGTCTCAATCTTCTCCCCCTTCCTCCCTTTTTCAAGCTCTCCTTCCTGCCTTCCTCTCCTTTTATTGACTCCCTCGCGTGCTCCACGTTCCTCTCCTTTCTCCTCTTTCTCTCTTTTCCTTCTCCTCCTCCATACCTCTGTTCTCCCTCCTCCTCCCATCATGCCCCCCCCTTTCTTTCACTCCTTCTTCCACTCTTTTTCTGTCTTCCTCACCCTTTCTCCCCTCTCTCTCTCTGCTCTCTCCTCCCTCCCCCCGCCACGCCTCCGCCCCCTCCTCCCCCCTCTCCTGCAGCGTTGCGTGCTAGCTGCTCTCCTCTCCGTCCGGCTCGCTGCTCTGACGTTAACGCGCTGTGACATGTTACACTGAAACTACTTTATGGAATCAATATTAAATTCACAGCCTGTGACACTGAGGGCTAAACACACTGACTGTGTGTGTGTGTGTGTGTGTGTGTGCGTGCGTGCGTGCGTGCGTGCGTGCGTGCGTGCATGTGTGTGTGTGTGTGTGTGCGCATGTGTGTGTTGGGTCACCAGTCATTAATGTGTGTGTCTGTGAGAGTAAAGAGAAAGTGTGTTTGTGTGCAAAGAAAATACCTGCGTGGTCCTGTGTGTGTGTGTGTGTGTGTGTGTGTGTGTGTGTGTGTGTGTGTGTGTGTGTGTGTGTGTGTGTGTTTTCCTGTGTTTCTGTACTTCTGAGGACCAAATGAAGGGAGCAGAAAAAGAGGGAAATCCTACAAAATGAGGACCATTTAAAGCAAAAATGAGCTTTTCATGGTATTTGTGTGTTTCACTGGTTCTGTTTGCTGATTTTAATGCTTCAGTGTTTCTGTTAAACCTTTTTTTTTTAAATCTTACTGAGTCTCATTGAGATCATAAATCTTTTTCAGAAGTGTCCTGGTGAAGACGGGTATCACACTACAGACATAAAACAAACATAACAACTTAAGACGCAAACAAGATTCAGCTTAATTTTGCCGCTGATTCAAAGCAGAAATACATGAAGGACTTCAACTCCTCTTTTCCCAGTCCAGTGTGGACCTGTGGGACACTTGGGAGCAGAGACAGCAGTGTCCTGTACTTTCATGGAGGATGTGGATCTGAAGGAAAGATGGAAGCAGAGAATATCCCACAGGTGAGGTTTGAGGCAGGTGATCCGCGCTGAGCATTCGAGCAGCAGTGACGAGGCTTTGAAATCTGTCCACTGTGCTTCATGGTGGACAGTTTCCAGAGTGTCCACATGTGTGTAACATCACCATCGTCCAGCACAAACCTCACAGAGGCAGCAGCCAGTTTCTTCTGACCTCACAGGAAACCCACACATTAACAGTCTGCTGTATGGAAGGATTTTTTTTTTTTTTTGCTCTGAAAAATATGTCAGAGACAGAAAATACCGAAACCTAAATGTCATTAAAATCATAATAATTCATAATCAAAGTGTAGAGTTTAGGGAGACATGTTAAAGAACAAATGTCCTCACAAGTTGTAAGAATGTGTGTGTGTGTGTGTGTGTGTGTGCGTGTGTGTGTGTGTGTGTCATCAGACCTCACTGTTCATTCATGTGTGTGTGTCTGTGAGTATGAAGTGAAAGTGTGTTTGTGTGCGTAAGGCAAGAATGTGAGTGTGTGTGGATGTTCATTCAAGTATGTGAGAGAGCGAGAAGCCCTGAGTGTGTGTGTGTGTGTGTGTGTGTGTGTGTGTGTGTGTGTGTGTGTGTGTGTGTGTGTGTGTGGTGTCCTGGGGGTGAATTAGAGCAGAGGCAGTCATGTTTGATAGCAAGGTCTCGACATCGATGAAAACACTCTAAAACGGCACGCAAACTCTGAGCGAAAGAAAAAAAAACAGCCAGGAGCAAGGAGGGGTGGGGGAGGCAGGGGGGGAGAGGAGAGGAGAGGAAAGGAAAGATGAGGAAAGGAAAGGAAAGGAAAGGAAAGAAGAGGAGAATAGAAAAAGGGAACAGGAGAGCAGAAAGGAGAGAAATGGTAAGACAGGGAGGAAAAGAAGGTTAAGAGGAGGACAGATGGAAGGACAGATGGGTGGAGGAGACGGAGGGGAAGCAAAGGAAATGAGGATGAGAGGAAGGTGGCAAGAAAGGAAAGAATGAGGAAGAAAATAAAAGGAAAGAGGAAAGGAAGGTGAGAGGATTCAGGAGAAGTTTTAGTCTGATATCTAACAGCTTCAGTCAGCTCCTCAAACAGCTGCTCGTCCTACTTTAACCAAACCAGCAGCAGGAAATGGAGCGTTTGTCGGGACTATTTTCAGCGGCGGATGAATCCACGTTTGGTGCTCAGCTTTAAAGGTGATTCAGAGGAAGCGTCGTTCCTTCAGCGCGGCTGTAAATTAGCATCAGTGACAGCAGGATGACGCCGTCCGTTCGCCCTCCTTCAGTCAGGCCGAAGACGCCTCGACGCGGCGTGAGGGCCGAGCGCCTCGTGTTGTGTTCAGGTGTTGGATCGATTTGTTCGTGTGTGTTTGTTGTTTCTGCACAAACTTTAGTAAATCCCACATGAGCTGCTGATGCTCCGAGTGAGAAGGAGCTGATTCAACCGGCAACACACATCCTCACGCACGCACACACACACACACACACACACACACACACACACACACACACACACACACACACACACACTCAACAGCAGAGGTGTGACCACAGCAGTGTGTGTGTGTGTGTGTGTGTGTGTGTGTGTGTGTGTGTGTGTGTGTGTGTGTTTCTGCTTCAGTGAGCTGTAGCTCAGGGCTGATGTTTGCACCAACAGCCTGACAACAACAAAACTGTGCAGCGCTGTAAGGAACACACACACACACACACACACACACACACACACACACAAACACACACACACACACACACACACACGCACACACACTCACCATGCTTTGTTTGACATAGTAAAGACTGATCCCTGATTGGCTGGCAGGTGTTTGAATCCTACGCTCAGGGCGAATACGTCGGTCGTCCACCTTAGTCCAGAGGATGAGTCGTACAGACGCCGCCCTGACGGTCTGGATCCGTCCTGTCGGTGTTGTTCAAAGTGGCGGCGAAGGACACGTAACTTATTACGTTTGCGACAAACAAAGAAATATTGACTTTAGAGATGCGAAAATAGCTGCACAAAAGCAGAGCAGTGACACAGGGAACAAATCATCAAGAATACCAGTAACTGCCCAGTATGGCTCCCATTGACGTTTGGAAGCTGACCATGTTGGACTGGTCAAGGTTACTGGAAGTCAACCATCGTGACGTTTCCACCATAACTTTGATTTCAGTCACCTGCAGCTCGGACCTGAATGGAAGCGGGGGTTCAGGTACAGAGGAGCGACCGAGCT
>NC_135087.1:1137500-1172500 GCF_051107435.1 Chaetodon auriga
AGGCGACTTTAAGACTGAAATCATAATTCTTTAGTTTCCATCAACAAACTCAAAGCAACGTCTGATTGATTAAAACTCGCTCACTCACCTCACTGTTCATCGCCATGAACACACACACACACACACACACACACACACCATCCTGCTGCCACAAACACTCACTACAGCACCAAACATGGATTCATCCGCCGCTGAAAATAGTCCCAACGAAAGCTCTGTTTCCTCCTGTTTGTCTGAGGAAACTAAAGACGTCCTGTTAGCTGCACAACATGCTAACACCAGGTTAAACAGGCTAACGATGATAAAACATGCTGAGACTCATTGACGGCTGGTTTCTCTCCATCTCAGAGCTTCTGCTTCACAAAGCGGTCTGGACTGGAAACACTGGGAACATTCACGTCCTCCGTGGAGGGAGGAGATGAAGGTGTTTGTGTTGTTCCTGAAGCCGACGGCAGAGAAACTGGAGCGCTTACCTTACCTTATCTTACCTTCCACACCTTCGTGGAGTCGGCGTTAAACGAGCCGCTGGCTGAGCGTCACGCAGACGTGCTGCAGAGTGACGCCTGGATTGAGTTTCCTGTGGTTACCGTTGGTCTTTGTAACTTCACAGATGTTTGAAAGGCACCAAAAGTTTCAGACCAGACTGAAGGAAAGAGGAGAAGCTAACGTGGCTTCTGTCAGAAGATTTTAGTTTGGAGGAAACGTTTAAAATTAACGTCGAAAAATAAGTTTATGTTACAGAATCGTCATCGATCGTGTGTGTGTGTGTGTGTGTGTGTGTGTGTGTGTGTGTGTGTGTGTGTGTGGACATCTGCATCTGTGCGTGTTTGAGTGTTAACATGTCATCATGTGTGCATGTGTGATGCCTGTATCTGTGTGTGTGTGTGTGTGTGTGTGTGTGTTTGGGCCACCTGCTGTGTGTATGCCTGTTCAGCTGCTCTCCCACTGAGTCTGCAGCCAAATAATACTTCATTAAAATACCAATAAATACTCCAAAAATCACTCAAACACCCACAGAGAAAGAAACTTAATTAAAATACCAATAAGCAATTAACTTAATTTCATCACCCAATAAATAACCAACTTCATCAAAATACCAGGCAGGAGCCAACTTCATTCAAAAACACCCAATCAAATGCAGTCAAAGGAGTGTGTGTTGGTGCAGTTTGTGTTTGTGCAACATCATACTGAATGTGTGTATGTGTGTGCTTAGATGACGTTGTGTGTGTGTGTGTGTGTGTGTGTGTGTGTGTGTGTGTGTGTGTGATTTACATGGTAATCACCCGGGCTGCGCTCTGGAAGTTTCTCTAAGATAAGATCCGTTTCATTCTTCCTGCGTTCATCCCACGTTCATCTCACAGCTGGACTTTTGTCTCTCGCCATCGCCTCCTCTCGTCTCTCCTCTTTTCTTTTGGTCGTTCTTTCGTTCGCTCTTCCTCTCTCTCTCTCTCTCTCTCTCTCTCTCTCCCCCTCTCTCTCTCTCTCCCACTCTTGGCGTCTCTCTCACATGCTAATCTGGGTTGAGCGATTGGCTGATTTGGAGGAAACTGAGAAAAAAACAAGATGACAAAAGGTTGAATCTATAGACCCTGCTGAATGGGAACATGAGAGCTGGAGGGCTCTGAATGATCAACACCTCAGAGGCTGGTGTGTGTAGACTTCATGGGTCACCTGTCAGGTCTCTTTTTATAGGGATTCATAGATGTTCTTCATTAAACTTCATTAAACTTAGCAAAAATCGCACAAACCCGACCTGAAGCCTCGTCGAACTGAGCAGCCCTGGTGGTTGTTGTAGTTGGTGTAAAATTAGATGACAGCGACCAGTTTGAGGTTAAATTTCAGCTCAGTCCATGAAGCGTCTGCACAGATTAACCAGCCCGGTCTGACACCAAAGCCATGTGGGCGAGGTGCCAGCAGGGGGCGATGATGATCGTGTTGAAGCCATTTTAAGCCAAACTGTGATTTTTTCCCTAAACCTAACCAAACTGGAGCGTTAGGTGAAATGTTTCTCAGCAAGCTTTATTTTGAAAGTCTGACCACATGTTGCTTATTTATGATGGCAAACTTCACTGCCATTGTTTTTATAAGGAGTGTGACACACAAACGGTGGAGCGGTGTGTGTGCTCGACATGCTTTGGCGTGATGAACACACTTGAACACTTTATTTTCTTTGCCATAACGTTGACGTCGGCCATGGATGGAAGAAGGTGATCAAGATATGATGACATCACATGAACCTCAAATCTGCATGTGTGATTGGCTGAAGCAGAAGAAACCGTCTGAATGGCTGCACGTTGTTTTACTTTTTTAATGTTTTTTTTATATATATTTATGTGGAGAGTCATTCATAAATAAATCCCAGAATGCATTTGTGAATCCTTCTGTGTGCTCACATTGAGGCTGATCCGACTCCATAAATCCAAGGTTTTTCTGTCCAGTATCGACTTTCTGGTCTGACTCGTTAAAGATGAAAAGAATCATTAGTTTGAGTTAAAATGAGCTCCACCTCCACCAACTCCAACAGGAACATCCTGCTGAGACATGAACGAGGAGACACACTGATCTAAAGACCAGAGACAAGAGGACAACAGACACAGAGACACAATGATCTAAAGACCAGAGACAAGAGGACAACAGACACAGAGACACAATGATCTAAAGACCAGAGACAAGAGGACAACAGACACAGAGACACAATGATCTAAAGACCAGAGACAAGAGGACAACAGACACAGAGACACACTGATCTAAAGACCAGAGACAAGAGGACAACAGACACAGAGACACACTGATCTAAAGAGACCAGAGACAAGAGGACAACAGACACAGAGACACAATGATCTAAAGACCAGAGACAAGAGGACAACAGACACAGAGACACACTGATCTAAAGAGACCAGAGACAAGAGGACAACAGACACAGAGGACACTTTACTGCACTGAGTACTTTTACTTTCAACACTTGAAGTATATTTTCCTCATTATCCTTCTGTACTTTTACTCAGGTAACATTGAATGCAGGTCTTTTGCAGTATTTTATCAGTACCTTTACTGAAGTAAAGGCTCTGGCTGCTTCCTCCACTCCTGGAAATAATGATGGTGTCTAAAAGAGAAGGAGTGAGGACTGTTGGAGGGAAGAAAGGTGTAGAGGAAGAATAATGGGAAAGATGAAGAGGAGGACGAAGAACTGAAAGAACAGAAAACAGCCAGAAAAGGCCAATAAAGCAGAGATGGAGGGATGAAATGAAGGAGAGGAAACCATCCAGCTGCAAACTGTTGGGAAACACACACACAGTCTGTGGTTCATTCCCCAGAGTCAGAGGGACACTGAGAGTGTGAGGATAACACCGAGCCATTTAATCTGACTGCATGGAGAGTGTGTGTGTGTGTGTGTGTGTGTGTGTGTGTGTGTGTGTGTGCGTGTGTGTGTGTGTGTGTGTGTGTGTGTGTGCGTGTGTGTGTGTGTGTGTGTGTGTGTGTGTGTGTGTGTGTGTGTGTTTCCATCTCGTCAGTGGGTTCCGGCGGATCACAGCTCGCCGACATGGGCCGATAATCAAGTCCCCACACTTTTTACATGGAGAGGGAGAGAGAGGGACGAGCGCGGCTCATCGGAGGTGGCAGAAGATAATGAAGCTCGGCCGTCTGCGGTGTTTGCAGCGCGGGCCAACAGGTGGAGCCCACACTCTGAGAGCAGCGGGGTTACCTGAAGGTTCACGGCAGGAGCCGACGTGGAAGCACGAGGCAGAGCGCAGCCAGAACGCTCACCTGCACGGCAGAGCCTAAAGGTGTAACTCAGGAACACGCAGCTCGCCGCACCATCGCAACGACAGCACGGACTCCAGGACGCTCTGCACCGCCACCGCCACCACAGAGGGTGGAGAAAGCTGCCGTCCGTGGAGGACCTCCACCTCCAGCAGCGCAGGAAGAAGGCCAGCAGGACCACCAGAGACCCCCGTCACCCCAAACTGTTCTGCCTGCTGCCGTCCGCCAGATGGTCCTGCAGCACCCGGGACCGCTTCGCCCCCCAGACCAGAAGACTGCTGAACTCTTGAGTTCTGAGCTCATTACTGTCTCTTTACTGCACCGCCCTGACACATGGATACAGATACTACTGAATACTGCCATACATGTACTGCACTCACCGGTACAGTACACACACCTGCACTGTTTACAGAGTTCTTACACCTGATCCAGAAAACGAAACCAGGTTCAGATCACATGTTCCTGTCAGGTGTAATTAAAGCTGATGGCAGCAGTTAGCATTAGCTGACGTTAGCTGCTGAGCGACTAAGAGTTGGTGGAGACCAAACCGGAGCGACAGGAGAGTCCAGTCAGAGGATCGTGCTGGTTTGTGGGACTTTATGAAGCGTTTTCAGACGGACTGATGTGAGCTTTGAGGATGAGGAAAGATGGTTTTTAGATATTTACGTCCCACAGTCATGATGGAGTGAGGTCAGCGACCTAATCAGGACCATCACAGTTCTGAATCAATTCAAAAACACAACTTAAAAGAAATGCTAATGCTACGTTGGCAGCATCACGTTGATGATGCGTTCAGCCTGTTTGCTGAACATACACTGCTTCTCCTCTCCGTCATATTTATCCTCTTCTTCTTCTTCCTTTTCCTCCCTCCAGGCGTGGTTCACGGACCCTCCTGAGCAGACCCTCTGTGGTGAGTCTGAACCTTTATTTGTCAGAGTGTGGCAGGTCTCAGTGGGGCTCCTGAGCATGTCGCTGTGTGACAGCTAGACTGACAGATCCATCTATGTGAGAATGTAGAATAATACAACCTGTATGGACGGAGTCATCACACACGCTCCATAGGAAACAGGCGCTACGTGACGGCAGGAATGTAGATAAGGAGGTTATGTGCGAGGACCAATTTATTTTTCTTGGCAGGGTGGGAAGGCCTCTGAGACGCACGTCCACATGACAGCAGAAGTCTCAATAATGAAATCCTCTCAAACTGTATTTAGATCCGGGGACACTTGGGTCCAGGAGGGTGACATGCAGGACGGTCTGTAGGCTGTCTGGGTAATGATGCGCCTCGTCGGTCCATGTGAGAAACGAAGCCCGAGCGCCGGCCGGCATTGGTTCGTCACATGAAACAAACATGGCGGCTGTCGTGTTAGCAGACGCGATGCTGTTTTTCGTGGATCTTTTGTAAGAAGCGAAAACAGGTCTGCCGCTGCGACACGACGGCGACCCCCACGCTGCGTGGACGAGGCGAGGCAGCAAAGGCTGATGGGAGAAGGACAGCAGACTGCGGGGCGTTTGAAGAGCCGTGAGCTTCAAATGAAAATAATCATCAGATACCGTCTCCAAAATTTAGGTTTTTCTCTAAAAAACTGCTCATGGACAGTTCAAGAAGGTGCTCAGTACACAGCAAGAGCGCACATGATGATGATGATGATGATGATGATGATGATGATGATGATGATGATGATGATGATGACACACCACCTGATCCAAGCAGGTGTCTCAGTTATTGACACACTGACCTGAGACCTGCCAACACGTCCTCACAGCCAAACACTGATTAGACTGTCAGAGCAACGAACATGATGTCGTCAGGCGCCATGAGACACACATTCATCTGCTGACAATGAACACACACACACACACACACACACACACACACACACACACACACACACACACACACACACGTTAACACATTTCAGCACAGAGAAACTTGTTCAGCCGTTTGGAGAGACTGTCTGAGCGTCCTTCGCCGTCTGAAGGCCTCCGTCTGTTCTGACCACGTCCTGCTTTGTGTTGGAGCTCTGAGACGTCCTCCACACACACACACACACACACACACACACACACACACACACACACACACAGCGACACATCCAACCCCGTCGCCTTCGAAAACAGCTTCACATAATTATCCCTCCGCACCAAAAGTCTGGTTTTTCTTTTCTTGCAGGAAATTGCTGTGTATCGCTGAAAATCCATTGAAAGCCTCGAACAAAGACGAGAAAAAGCAACTGTGGCTGCAGCCTGGATTCCTGCACACACACACACACACACACGCACACACACACACACACACACACACACACTGCCCATTGTCTTCTTCTCCATTATCAAAGCCTACAGAGTGTGTGTTTTTTCTCTCGTGTGTGTTTTGCGGTGGCGGTGGAGCCGACACCCAGTGGGAGAGCCCGCCTGCCGGCAGGAGGACAGATGGGTGTAATTTCGTTATTTTTACCTCCTCCAGGAGCTGGCTGCCAGCTCGGGGAAATTAGCATCACACCTGTGTGTAATTGGCTAAATTAGCTTGTCGAGCGGCAGAGCTGAGACAGAGGTGGTCGGCGAGGTGTGTGTGTGTGTGCGTGTGCGAGTGCGTGTGTGGAGGCAGGTAAAATCAGAGAGGAGTTGTTTGGTGTGTGTCGGAGAAGAGGCTGTCACACCTGGAATGGAAAATGTCACCCAGCAGCTCCGCACACAAACACACACTCTGACACACAGTCACACAACAGAAAGACACTGAAGGACAAACTGGGGGAAAAAGACACAAAACAAACAGCACACACAGGCAGACAAACAAAAACAGAGGCAGACGTAAACACACAAACAGAGCAGAGGCACAGGAAGCTGAAGACACGCGTTAAAACACACAGGCACGCACACACGCACACACACACACACGCACGCACACACGCACACACGCACACACACACACTAGAATAACATGAGTTCTGCATGTGAGCATCATCTCTCTTGTGGTCCACACACGTCTGAGCAGGTGGAGATAACGTCTGTCCAGCTCGTCCACGATCCCCTGAAGCTCTTCCTGTTACCTCCACCTGGACGTGAAAGGCTGCAGACCGTCCTCACCTGTCCTCACCTTTTCCATGTCCTTTCCATGTCCTCGCTTTAGGAAGCGTTTGGCTTGTTTTTACCGACAGACGGTCTCACGCTGGACGTCGTGGATCAGGTCTCATGTCTCACTGAAGCGATGCGTCTCACTGCGATCTGGTCCAATCACATGCAAACACACACATCATGCTGCTGATGCCTGCAGGACGAGTCTGAACTACACACTAAAACCTGAACTGCTGCTCACGTCTTCTAGAAATATCCAAACCAAGCTTCAGCTGTTCTCCTCGAAGTTTCTGTTCAACCTCAAGAGAAACTGATCGAAAGCAAAACGTGTGAATTCAAACAGACTTTTTAAGGAATCGGTCATCTGAAGGCCTTCGTCTGGTTGTTTTAACAGAAGCATGGCAGCGAGTCTGATGAAGGCCTGAGTCTGGTCTGCCCTGTGCTTCAGTAAACTACACCACATATGATCAATACATTGATTCTGTATCGGTCCGATCACACAGCCGCTGACAGCTGGTCACCTGGAGGGTTTCAGCACGAAGTACTTCATGAAAATTTATATCCTGTTGGTGCTTTAATCTGCATCAGTGCATCAGATTCTAGAAGATCATCACATGTCTGCAGCGCGGCCGTCCTGTGAGAACCACGTATCTCCAAAAAGCTTGACAAGCTCAGAAAAACAGGCTGTTTTCAGCTTTGTGACGATGATTTTCAGCTGATCCAAGAGGCTTTTAAAGAGTTAACTGAGCTGAAGAAGACATGAAGGAACTCTTCATCCTTCAGTTCAACACAAACATTCAACATCAACACATCTGGAGATACGAGCTTTCCACTGGACAGGAAGGAATCTGAAGAGTAACTAAAGCTGTCAGATGAATGTAATGGAGTAAAAGTACAAAGTTTACCTCTGAGATGTAGAAGAAGGATGAAGTTACATAACATGGAACTACTCCACTGAAGTACATGTACCTTGAAGAACTTTGATGTGATGCTGTCGTAGATACTGTGTGATCTGTATTTAATAAGAGTGATACGATCCACATCAGCGGCACTCAGCATTTTTATATGTCAACAACAAGACATAAACAGGACGTAAAGGAGGACATAAAAGACAGACGAGAGACAGATATAAAGAGGGTTTTAAATGAGTGTGATGAAGATGAAAATGAGCTCAAATTAAATAACAAGCGGATAAAAATGACACGAGAGACGAATGAATAGCTGCAAATTTAATTTGTTACAAGGCAGGAAAGTTTCAAACCTCCATTTACAGGAAGTGAGAGGGAGACAAGATGATAACAGAAACAAGAGGAGCGTTTGAAACGCTCACTTGCTGGAGATGAACAGGAGGATGGATTAAAGCTCTCCTCTTCGCTTTGTGCCAACATCGTCTTCATCGTGTCAGATCCACAAACGCCTCAGAGGAAACATCAGGAAGCCATGAATGAAAGGCTTTCAGTGTGAATTCAATCAGCAAAACAAGAACCGTGTCTTCATCGCTGCAGGGAGGGACAGTCTTCACGTCCACACCGAGGTCAAAGGTCAAAGTGCTGCTGATAGACACTCATGGAATCACTGGCTTCTCATTCCTCGTGTCATTCGTGTTTTCGGCCTTCAGATGAACCCCGGCTGCTGTGACCTTTGAGGGGGTCGCTCCTCTGAGATTTCTGATCCGTTAACGCCATCTAGCGGCGGTTTGGTGTAACAGCAGCAGTTTACAGCGTCACATGTCAGGTGATGGAGAGGTGAGGCAGGAAGTAAACGTTAGCTCGGTCCACCCTCCAAGCTGCAGACGGCGGTAGTGTTTTCGTTCAGTGTTTGCCCACTTCCGTTTACTCAAACGGAATAAGAAGAAGAAGAAGAAGAAGAAGAAGAAGAAGAGGCAGCCATTCGTAGCTTGTTGCTAGCGGCTCGCGTTGCTGCACCAGGACTTTGTCAGACAGTTAAAATGAACAGACTGAATGGATTACAGGACTTTGACTCGTATGATATCGAGGAGCCGAGCGACGAGGAGAGACCTGAGAGCAGGTACGAGTCAGATACACAGTTAGCTTTGAAACACTGCGCAGCGTTAGCAGCGTGAGGCTAGCGTGCGGCTAGCTAGCTGAATGCTAACATGTAAACAAAGTGGAACCGAGACAAGACAGGCGACCTGTTTCCACACCTTTTAAACGTGTTTACGTTAATTAACTGCGGCGGAGCTGTTAGCTGCTAGCTGTTAGCTCTTCAGTCAAATGTTCTTCATAAACACACTGATAAGAACTGAGAGGATATTCAGATGATGGCAGTAAACACAGCATGAGGCAGGAGAAACTGCATGTGGACAGAAACCCGCCAGCACAGATACTGAAGACAACAGTCTGATTCAGGTGGGCTGAACATGTTGAATATTCACATCACATGTAAGACAATCTTCATTTGAGTCATATGTGAAGTCAAAAATCGTATTTCCAAATTAGACAACTCAACAAAGCAGCAAGTTGTCAAAACTAGATTTAGAGTTTGTATCCTCACAGCTTTCATACTATCTCAGATAGTTTAGTGGTTTCCAGTATTGGTTCGTGTTTTTCCATCAGTCGATTAATCGTTTGGTCTTTAAAATTTCAGCAAATGGTGAAAAATGGTCCCATGTGTCTCTGTATTTATGAAGGTGACGTGACTCATCTCTAGGTGTGATTTTGAACCAGATGTGTTGCCTGAAGAACGTCAGACAAAGTGAAAAAGAGCGAAACGTGAATGTTTCTGTGGCTGCGTTTCAGTTCGGAGGATGAGCTCGACGTGCTGCTGAACGGGACCCCGGAGCAGAAGAAGAAGCTGATCAGAGAGTATCTGACCGGGGAGAGCGAGTCGTCCAGCGGCGATGAGTTTGAGAAGGAGATGGAGGCGGAGCTCAGCTCCACCATCAAGACTATGGAGGAAACCTGGGGACCCTCATCAGCAGGTAACTTCGCAGTACTAAAAAGATTTTCTGACCTAAAATGTGTTCAGAAACATTTTAGTGAACTGTTTAGCTGTAATATGAGAAAGTCTGTGATGGCCGCCATGTTGCCCAAATCAAGCACCACCTACTTGAACTACGTTACCCTCCAGCTGGAGCCTTCAGTGGTCCGCTGCGTTCAGGTGCGTCTGATGTGTCAGTACCTCCATATGTTTTAATGCATAATTAAGCCTAAACGAGACTGAAAAACCAGGATTGATCCTACCATTAGCTGGTCAGTAACCCTGCTCTGTGAGACACAACTTCATTGTTACATCATTCCTGATGTTTGTGTGTTTATCCTCCAGCAGACACCTCAGGGAGCCGAGGAGGAGGAGGAGGAGGAGGAGGTGGTCCTGGACTCCCTAACTCTCGGATGTATGATGAGGTGTACTTCGACTCAGACTCAGAGGAAGAGGACAAACCAAGTAAGCATGAATGTTTCTGCTGTCTGCAACACGTCAGCGTGTCTCCACTGTGAGCGATATGATCGTCGCTTTGGCTGCTGCAGAGACGCAGATGAGACTCATTATATTAAATTTAAAACCTGCTCGCTTTGTTAAATCTCTGTGTTTCGTCTGCAGGCAGCTCCACTGGCCGGAGGCAGAGACAGCGGACCATCCCGACCAATGACGAGCTGCTGTATGACCCCGACGAGGACGACAGGGACCAGGCCTGGGTGGACGCCAGGAGGAGACAGTAAGACCCTCAGAGGGAGTCGCTGATCTTAATAAACAGAACTGTATTGTTGTACTCTGGCAGTCACTCGGCTCTCGTCCTCCTGTGCAGGTATCACTGCAGGAAGCGGCCAGCTGCGGCGTGTCGGCCGCCGTCTCGTCAGACTCAGGGTTTACCCAGCAGCGACGCCGTGCTCAACTGTCCCGCCTGCATGACGACGCTCTGCCTGGACTGTCAGAGGTGAGACGTTCGTTTGTACCAAACATGACCGAACAAGTAATTTTCAATTGATCGACTACTCAGTAACTTCACTAATCCAATCAGCTGTTTGGGAGCGTGGAGACAGTGCTTCTCATCAGAGTCAGAACCGTCTCGTGCTCAGTCAGTTCAGCAGTCACGATGATCGACAACAATTTGATCCTTGATTAGTCCTTTATCAGTCAAACATTCAGTCTGAGGATGTGTTGTTTTTCTCCGTTTGTATCATCATGAACAGACTAGCGTTGGTTTGGGACAGCTGATGATTCTTAAAAGTGCCACAAGAAAATGATGCGTCTCTGTTGTGTCCACTCAGGCATGAGAAGTACCGGACGCAGTATCGAGCCATGTTCGTCATGAACTGCACGGTGAAGAAAGACGAGGTGTTACGATACAAAACCCAGGAGGACAGGAAACAGAGGAACAGGAAGAGGAGGAGAGGACAGAAAACAGAAACGTCAGCGGACGAGGCTCCCGGCCCGGCGCCGGCCGGGATGGACGCTGACGAGCTTTACCACCCGGTTCAGTGCTCCGAGTGCTCCACTGAGGTGGCCGTGTTCGATAAAGACGAGGTCTACCACTTCTTCAACATCCTGTCCAGCCACTGCTGAGACGGACGCGTTTTTAAATCAAAGGTTGGTCTCTGATTCTTCGCCTCGCAGCAGCTCCTTCAGCGGGCTGACTGCTTCTTCACCGTCCTACTGAGAGGGACGAATCCGGCTCCGAGTGCATCGATCAGTCAGCCAGAATCTGCTGTACACACTCCCAGTCGATCACATGGTCGGTGCTGTTGGTTGCCTGATGAGGAGAAAAGGATTCTGGACATCAGTGGACTTTCAGCATAAGAGCCCAACACTGATATCAATATTTGAGAAGAACACTGGACTGCCTTTCTGTTTTTCCCATAACCCCCATTCAACATTCATAATCAGAATGTACTCATTGATTAAATGGTTTATTACACACTATAATGCAGTTTTCAGTGTTTATTCATGTATTTTTCAACATGTAGAAGTCTCCTGTGGACACCAGTAAGCGGAGGCTAATGAATAAACAGATGACAGCATGGAAAAACACAGTTGTAATAATATGAAATATGTCTTCACGGGAGAGGTTCTAGAGTACATCAAACACTTTAAAATGCCCCAATATCTGTTCATAACTGCATGATGGGTTCTCATAAACCACTCATTAAATGATTATGGTGCTGCTTATAAATGAGAGGGGTGAAGTAAAATGTTAGCGACTTGCTAACGTTTGTTTACTTTTTAATTGTGACCAAGATGTGGAGGCCATTTTACGCTTTCAAATAAACTTGTCAGTGCTTTCTTTTGAGAAGTGTTTCATTTACTCAGATTTTTAATTATTTATCTGCCTACAAATCCGAATATACCGACAGGAAGTTAATATTGGACAATATAATATATTACAGTTATTGTAGGTGCAGTGAAACTGTGTTTCTCCAAAGCAGCACCAAAATTCACAGAAAACAATCTGATCAAACTAATCGCCATAGCTGTGTTCATGTACCTGTTCTCACTGTATTTTAATGTCTGTGGCTGCTGTGAGTGTTAATGGAAGCTCTCTGGGCAAGGACAAATATATAGTTTCATTTTTAAAACTGGCTCAGTTATTTTCTGAATGAGCCGATCACTAGTTATTATCAAACGTTTTATCAACATGAAGAAATAGTGCCCAGAACAAGCTCTGCGCAGCGTTACAGACTGCCGTCACCGTCAACGTGCACATTATTTTGAAATCAGGATGTTGGAACTCCCTGCGCTGCGTAGGAGCCGTACAGTCAAACGCGGAGCTGTGATTGGCTGGAAATGAGCACCTCATGATTTAACGTCACACGCACCAGGAAACACCCTACCACGACGCACGTAGAGAGAAACAACGGAGGACCGAGGAAGGAGAACTAAGTTGGCGTTAGTGAAGTTGGAGCCATGGCCCTGGGTGACTGTTGGAAGCAGTTGTCCTGGTTTTACTACCAGTACCTTCTGGTGACGGCGCTGTACATGCTGGAGCCGTGGGAGAGGACGGTGTTCAGTATCCTTTTCTGAGTCAAACAACTTCACACGGCTGAGCAAGTGAGCTAATGTGCTAACTTTAGCTACAGCGTTAGCAAAGCTAACCTAGCCCTTCCCCGGATAGTTAGATAAGGCTGCGTTTTGGAGGTGATTAATGTATTTAAGATGTGTTTTGAATATCAGTTAGGACATTTTACAAATGTATAGGCAAATTCGGGATGTAGGCCATGTAGCAGTCTATGTTCTATGGGGTAGCCAGATGCATTAACCTCTAAGTGGAGGCTCGTTAAATACACATAGTTTTAAAGGGAGATTTGCGTGACTGAATCCGAACTTCTTGTTAGTCGCAACGTGTCTGGCAGTGAAATAAAGAAATTGTATTTATAAGAATTACTCACGGTTTGAGTGTCGAGGTAAAGTCTCCTCCCTAATGTTTTAGATACTGCTTCAAATTTCGATTCTCTACTCTCGGTTACTTGTTAATAAGTAAAAACGCACCAAAGCGGTAGAATTGTTAATGGTGTTCGGTGTGCGTTTGGCCGCCTGGGGGGACGGGCGGCGTCCAGGCTGAGCCCGCTGCAGAAGTTTACTGAAAGGGAAGGATGGGCAGTTAATTATTAAACAGTTTGGTGTTGATGGTGTCATGGCTGCTCTTCGATCTGTGGTGCTGCAGTAAGCCTTCAGCCTACATGGTGTACATGATGTTTGGTCTTCCTGCTGCTGGTGTCACCCTCAGCGTCCCCTCCTCTCCCCTGAGACGAAGGTCTGTTTGTATGAGTTAGTCAGAGTTTGTGTTGTTGTGCTCCTCCTCCCCATCAAATCCCACAGCTCCTTTTTTGTGTACAGCCGTTTCATAAATGCCAAGAGGAACCTGACTTCCGTTTGAGGCGCAGAGTAGGAAGGATGAAGGTTATTTGGCTGATAATCAGGCAACTAAATCCTCACACAGCTCTCCTCAGTTGTGATGGGAGTTTGTTTATCAGCTGATAGCAAAAAATAAAAAAAACATTAATTTTCTCATAGATGGTGTTTGATGACTGACGTGTGTACTTGAACAACTGTTTGAATCAGTAGTACAAAAATGATTTCCCAGAGTTCAAAGTGACGTCTTCAGATTGCGTGTCCAGCCAACCTTCCCACAGCCGAAGATACTGAATTTTCTGTAATGTGAGACAAGAAAAGGCAGCAAATTCTCATGTTTGAGGAGCTGGAAATGTCAAATGTCAGAATAGTTTCCCATTAATTATCTCGTCAGTCAGCTGAAAAGATTAATCAACTGATTGTTTCAGATCTAATTTAATTCAGCTGTCATCAGAGCTCTTGTTGCGTCTTGTCCGTTAATGCATGTGTGGTGCCACACAGGTGTGTCTGCCAGAACAACAGCTGATCTGTGGGAGTAACCTGAGCACACAGGTGAGCCTCCTCTGGCGGTTGAATGAAATGTGATATGATGGTCTGAAAAGAGAGTGCCCAGCTTAGTTTACAGCAGTGAAAATGACTTCTCGTGGCAGCCTGCACGTCCCGTGGACACAGATTTACAGCGGCCAGGTTACTGCGGTGCATGCTGACATGTCTGATTACTTGCGTAACCCGTGTTCTCTGAGTAATTGGCTCACTCGAGTGGGTCTGAACGTTGGTGACTCTTGATGATCCACAGAACACGATGGCAGCAGTTTTCATTGGAAATGAGCCTTTAAACGAATGAGTGTCAGTGGGCAGGAGTTGACGTCGGACATGTCAGGACGTGAGACTGATTCAGAGCTCAGTCTTAACCACGGACAGTCTCTGACAGTGTCTTCAGGTATGTTCTGTGCTCCTTCAGAGGTTCGTCCTTAACGTCTCCTCTTCAGACTCCCTGCTGGTCTCTGTGGCCGGCATGGCTGTTTACACCGGCTATGTCTTCATGCCTCAGCACATCATGGCTATCCTGCACTACTTCGAGGTTGTCCAGTGACACGAAGACCCCGCCCACCCACCGGCCGTCTCTGGCTTCCTGTCCGTCAAACCACCGGCCCGTCTGTCCGCCGTCTCCTGGGCTTCAGGTGGGGATTGTTTCCAACCACGCTGAAGGCAGATCTTTCCTCCTCCTCCTCCTCCTTTTCCAAAGCTGATTAAATATCAAAGCTCTGAGCGTCGTGCTGGAGGGCACGGTGGACACTGTTATTCCCGGGACTGTTTCTCCGTCACTCATATTTGGGATTGTGAACAAGGCGACGCCTTAGAAGAGAGTGTGCTTGATTTTGTTTCACCCGTTTTTTTTTTTTAATCAAGCGCACCTCACAGTAAATTATCTGGATGTCTGGTTGTGTGGACGTGAAGACGTGAAACCATTGTTGTCTTAGAGTTTTATGCGGGTTCAGGAAAGACTGCGGCTGCTGGACGAAGTACTTGTACTCCATTTTATGAGCCAAACAAGACGATTAGAGCAGGATCAGACCTCCGAATGAGGCCTGACTGTCAAAGTGGGCAGAAGCTGCTCTGAAGGAACACCTGCTGCCATTTTCAACCTTCAGCATCATTTTCCATCACCTTTAAAACCTCCCTGTCAGCATACAGACAGTCTGTATGAGACATACTAGCAGCAGTGCAGTCTGTTTTCTGCCATGTCACATGATAAACTGTCATCAAACATCTGCATAACAACACTAACGCCGGCTTTATGGTAAATGAGAGGTAGAGTCACAGCAGAAACTATGAGGAAATGTGGTCGTCTCATGGTGTCCTCTCAGAGGACACGTCCTGGAGTGATGTGGTCCACCATTGTTGGTGTTGCAGGATAAATCATGAACATGAAAAAACATATTTATATGCTGCAGAAAGCAGGTTTATGTTTCTTTGATCCTTGTGAAGTGTCAGAGTTTCACCTCTTCAGACGTTAAACGCTCACAAGCCAAAAACTGCTCTAATGCACCAGTTCCCAACCTGGGGCCCGGGACCCCACTGAGGGTCGCAGGATAAATCTTTCCATAATATTTGCCTTTTCTCTTGGAAATTTTCTGAATAGTTTTATTTCTTAAATCCTGAATAATTTACCTCTAAAAATGAAACAGATCTAAGAAGGAAAAGTCTGATTTTGAGGCTCACTGACGAAGGTGGTCGAGAGGCAGAGCTCTACTCTCTTAACCAAAACACTTTTCTATTTTTGTATGTATTTCTTCTTCCTTTCATTCGTCTGCACTGTGACTGTGATGGACTGCTGTAAAACGGTGGCAGTCGAGCTCTGGCTCAGTTTGGAGACAGTTTAATGACTCTTGAAGCTGCTTCAGCATCTCTCTTGTTACTGTGCGCTTGTGGCTGCAGCTTCCTGTGCACCTGTAAAGGCTAAAGGTGGTAGCTGTCAGCTGATGTATTATGACACTTTAAATATGCACATCTCAGTACAGAGTCGAGTCCTGCCTGCAGGCGTCAGCGTGAGGGATAATGATGTGCTGAAACGGGGTGAAAATGACATAACTGTTCTTTAAATTCCACTTTTGTTTGAGACCAAACAGACGACGTTGATGGTTTCCTCTTTGCAAAGAAATGTTTAAAAAGTCCCATTTTTATGTAATCATATTTTATGATATGTGCTCCAGATGCTACTGGTATCCCTTAGAAAATTGTGATTATTTTTCTTTGCAAAACTACGTATTTTTCTCAACTGCGTGTATATAATCTTGTATACATATCTTTGTAAAGTTTTGTAGTCTGACATGTTGGCGTATAGAGTAAAATATTTGTGGTTTTTGTGAGCTACTGATGTTAAATACTGCTCTATCAGTGAAATCATTAAAGCGATATTTCACTAAACCAAAGCAGTTTGTTTCACTCTGAATGTTTTCTGTCAGTGACGTGTTCGTCCTGTTCATGTTTGTCTTGGTGTCCATTTAGGAGCTATTAGACTGCACATACTGTAGGTCAGTGTACCATCGTCACGCTGCGATGCTGCATCTGTACATCACTTTGAACACTCGATTATGGAAAACATTGGCCATAATCCCCAAAATGAGGAAGTCCTCCCAACCCCGTGCTGTTTAAAGGTGTCTGTTTTAATCGTGGCTCACATTCAGCTGTAGAGTCCAAACTGCTGTGGCTTCACTGTGAGGACGTTTTAAGGTAAGTCATATTAGATCTTCTGATATGTTAACCATTTAGTTTTTTTTAAAGGATGCAGTAATTATTCATTTCAACGTAAACTGACAGTGAAAAATCTCTAAAAGTCCAAAGTGTGAACTTTATGTATCATGTGTCTGATCTTGTTCCTCTGTGGTTGCGGCTGTTGGACACTGGGTGGCAGTGTTTCCCTGTTCTGAACGCAAAAACACTGAAACGTTACCTTTCTTGTCTGAATGTTTTATTGAAGTAACTCGAATAGACTTTTTATTGATTTAGAAAGACTTTAACTGACTGTTTTCTCTCCAGAGACCCAGGAACAAATATATTTATTTAAAACATAAATATTGGTCCCTGCAGCAACAAACAGAACCTGGATAGAGAAAATCTGTTTATCTACAGAGCAGTGAACATTTTTCATTCATCATTATTGTACCATAAGTGACAAAATGGGCAGAATAAAAAAAATTTGTATAGTGAATTCTAATGAGTTCTAGTAAAGACTGACGAATCAGGAACTATGTGACCAATAATAAACACTGACAGTCTGACCTGCTGCTCCCACAGACACGTTTCACCGTCTGTGCTGAGGGTCGATGCCAGCCGTGGCCAGCGGGGGCAGCAGTGAGCGAGCCGCCGCTCGGTCGAACTCTCGGCGCGGAGCGAGGAAGATGATCAGCGCCATGTTGGATTCTACACAAACAACTGAATGGCGGCGGACTGCGCGGGAAGGAGCTGCGCGTTTGTCCCTTCAAACATGTCGGACATGGACGTCGAGCCCGCGGAGGAGCGTCTCCCGCCGTCGGATGGGTTCGTACTTTATTTAATTTCCCGCTGTTGATTTTATGTAACGCTAAAAATCTTCATCCTGGCCGAGTTTCTCCTCATCATCACTGTAACGTCATTGTGACGCTGAACGCTCCTCTTCTTCGTCGCTTTGAAGCGTCATAATGGCGTCATCCTCATCTTCCTCTTTCTTCCACTTCATAGAGATGATCTTCTCCGAACAGCATCATTAAAAATGCGTTTTATTTCAACCTGCCTGAACAACAGCGGCCATTTACATTCTCCCTCCCGCCATTTCTTCTAAATAACTTTATTGAAAAAGTAGAACAAGAACAAAGACAATAAAATATGTTCTTGAACTCATCAGCTGTTTCACGGTGTCGTCTGAGCAATTGCAGCTTTTTGTTCTTTGCTGTCAGATTGACGTAAAGTTTTTTTTTAATCTGAAACGGGAACATTTCAGCAAATATACCAGCAGCATTAATCACATTTTATATTCATTTAATTATTTTTTTTTATAATGTCTAACTGTGAAACACGTTTAAATAACTCAAAACTGTGTTTGTCGTCATCATAAGGCTGAAAAGTGAAGTAGTACTTTCGTGCATTACTGAGAGAGGGCTGTGACGGGACCATGTCGTGACACATTGTGTAAGATATGATTAATAATCTCGTGCATTCAGTAAATCTGCTGTGTTTGTTTCAGATAAAACTTTATTTTATTCTGTTCTAACAGCAAAGCACAGAAAGCTGTAAATCTTTAGAAGACCTTGTAAAACACAGTTGATGTATTATTGTACTTTTTCTACAATTTTATAATTCATATTGTGGTCATACTATCGTTTATTTCATCGTGTCACACATCACACACACACAAATCAGTGATATTTTAATCATTTGTAATATATATAATAATATAATAACTTCAAATAATAACCAAATGTATAATAACTAAAAATTCACGTCTCCAGAGTCAGGACACCTCACGCTGACCATCACTACGTGTTCCAACATGCCTCCTCTGGGAGGCGCTGCAGAGCAGTGAGGAGCCGATCATCATCAATAACTCTGCTTAACAAGTCACAGATGGTGTGTTTATAGTTTAAATACACTGTTTTTATATCATCATATCAACATATTGTCAGTTTTAACCTTAAAGCTGCGCTCTGTAAACTACAGACATGTCTACGCTCACATATGCTGCACACACACACACACACACACACACACACACACACACACACACACACACACACACGTACACACCTAATGAAGTAATTAATTACATGAATTTAATCCTGTTGCGTTCTCTGCAGCTTACAGAAACTGTCATACATGAACTCTGTGTGCTGCTCGTTGTTGCTTTTCATACATCATTGTAAATACACATCTGTTTTCATGTCTCTGAGTCCATGTGTTCATCTCCTTCATCCAGTCATGTGTTCACGAAGTGGTGAACTCATCCTCCATCCAACTCCATCCTCTATGAACGACTGAGCCTTTCCAGGATGCCCCTTTCATACCCAATCACGATCCTCTCACCTGTGACCAATCAGCCTGTTTACCTGTGGAATGATCCAAACAGGTGTTTTTGGAGCGTTCCACATCTTTCAGTCTGTGAAACGAGTTGCTGCATCAGATTCACAATAAGCAGATATTTACAGAAATCAATGAAGCTGATCAGGATAAACATTGAATGTATTGACTTTGAGCTGATTTCAGATCAGTTTATGATCAGGTCAGGTGATCACATTCTGTTTTACTGATGTTTTGAACAGTGATCAGTTGTTAGCGTGGACGATGTGTAACCTGTGTGAAGGTGCAGCTTGTTTTCAGGACTTTATCCTCTGACAGCCTCAACAAAAACAGCTTTTTTTAGAAGAATTTTTTTAGAATTTGTTGTGCGATGTGTTAGTGTTGGCGGCAGATTGTCAGGTGTTCGTGTTATTTTCACCGCGCCCCGTATGCATGAACTTGAATGACCCACGCTGAAAAAAGCACGTCCCATGATGCTCTGAATGCTGCCTCAGAGGTTTGTGTGAATTCAGCAGGGAAGGCGAATTAGTGTTGATTGTGTGGGCGTGGAAATGATCACAAATTGATATCAGCTGATTATCAGCAGCTTCAGTCGCGCTGCTCTGTTCTTCAGTTGAACTGTGAAGTAAACGCCAGACATTTTTCTCAGATTACAACACACACTGCCAAGGAATGGCGTTCTCCTTCCCTGGCAGCAGATCAGACAGGAAACAGAGGTCTGGTTACTGGTTAACTCTGACGATGGAGCTCTTCTCACGTACACACATCGAGCTGCTGGCTGGAGTTTGAACCGCCGTCGTCTGAAACACAGTCTGATCTGCTGCTTTTCATTAGATCAGGACTCCTCAAACCCTTCTGCCTCTTTAATCAGTTTCACCGGATCACTGTGCTCACGCCTGCTCGGAGTTCGGTTGTTATTGCTGTTAAAAACACACTTTGATGCTGCGTTCATGAACCATGCAGAGTTGTGATGTTTAGGGGCTGGTGTGCTTCTGTTTGATGCAGTGCGACTTGTTTTTCCTCTGTAGTTTTCCAGAGTGTAGTTTGTGTTGTTGACTTTGCTGCAGCGTGGCTTCATTTTCACCTGCAGTATGTGACATGATGATGATGATGATGATGATGATGATGATGATGATGACGACCTGCAATTTTAGAGAACTTTTTAAATCTGCCTCTGTAGATATGTGAGGGATATTGATATGATCATAGCATCTAACTCTAAATGACAGCAGGCGCGTTCTGTCCGCGTTCTGTCTGCAACACGTCTGATAGTTGATCGCTGTCAGTGCAGTCAATGTGTGCATTTCCACCGGTTGCGTTTGCAAACTGTCAAAGAGGCGTCTCTTCGCTCTGATCTGCAGAGAATTTGCATCAAGTGTATTTTTGATGGACGATGTTTCAATCTGTGCAGAGCAAATGGATCCAGACAGGAAGTCAGACGCGGGAATGTTGCAGAGAATTCAGTAGGTTTTCAAAATAGAACACCCTGTGCAGACTCCTGATCATACACTGAAAATAAGACAGACAAAAAGAAGCTTTTAGCCATGAAGCCTGCTGATGGCAGCGGAGACGGACGTCTCCAAGGGCCTTAAACCTGCATTCATTCATTTTTTGTCAACTTTGAGGCAAATGCTGCCTAAAATTGTGAGATGAAGGATCCTTTTAATTGACTCTTAGAGAACTGTGACTAAGGCGTGGTGGGCGGGGCATTCTACAGTCTAAAATAAACATCTCAGGTGCACAAAGCTTCTAATGAAGACACAGTTTGCACGTATGTCTGGCACTTTATCTGTCATAAGACAGTATCGGCCAATGTTTCGTCCCAGCTGATTCGTCGGTGTAGTTGTAGGCTGAACCAGACAGGAAAGGTGTCATAAAACCAAAACCAGGAGCTAAAGTCAAGCTAAAGGAAACTTCAGTTTAGTTATTATTGTCTGTGAGTCGTCAAACAGAACCAGGAAGTCACAGAATGACGACGTCCGCCCAGAAAACGTCTTCGCCCTCTGGCTCTGTGTGACCTTCTGCTCTGTGTCACAGCTGTTTCAGAGCAGAGAAGAAATCCAAGTGTTTACACTGAAACCAGTTCGTAGCAGATCAGGACGGACCGCGGGGGGGTTGGCGGGTGTCACTGTGCTGATTAACGCCAGGCCTCGTGGCACAGCGGCTTTCATGTGGCAGCAGGAAGCCGGCTGCTGTGTGGCGCCTCACGTAGAGGCACATTCCTCAGAAATGAAGGTCCTCAGAGCGAGCGGCGGCCACGGGCACGATGTGGCACGTCTGCAGGCTGCATCAGCACAATGCACTGCTTCCTTATGGAGCACTTCAGAGTCTGATACCAGTGGTGTCTTTTCCAGATGTCCTTGAACACAGCAGGCGCGGTCGGTGACAGTGACTCACGACAACGCTGATAAGCTCCGATGAAGAGAAGGCTGAGAATAACATTTCTACGAAGAACTGAAGCCCAACAGTCGAGCTGTGAATGAAAATTATTACGGATTCATTTCTGTTTTCTGTTATTTGATTACTCTGTAAAAAAGAGAAGCAAAACAGAAAATAACATAAAACAGATGATCAATGCTGACGATTATTTTTCTGATGAAATACTAACGAAGCAGATGTTCCTTCATCGCTCTGTGTTTGGCCTCTGTAGCTCAGTAGGGAAGGTGTGTGTCTCACACTGAGGCTGTCAGTCCTCTGCAGAGGCTGCAGGTTCGACTCCCGCCTGCGGCTCATTTGCTGCGTGTTGTTTTTGGATCTTTCCTGTCATGCCTTCCACCTGTTTCTATCATAAAGGCTTAAAAGGCCCAGAAATAATTTTTAAAAAACTTTGTATTTTCCTCCTTAAGTCCACTGACGAGCTGTTCCAGAGTCAGTCTTGTTGTCTGTTAATTTTCTGGATAGTGAGTGAATTAAGACTCATGAATCAATGGAAAAGCCAAACTGGGGACCAGATTCTGCAGGAAAAGTGTTTAAAATGTAGAATATTTGAATTTGGTGAAACATTTCAGACAAATCTGATGTTTGGACCCTTTAAAGCTGCTTTTTGTTGCAGAGCGACAGCATGGAAAAGTCCCTAAAAAGCATTTTGAAGTACTTTGATAGCAAGTTAAAAAGAAAACCTTTGGCGTGGTGGAGCGATATATTAGACTTCAGATATCAATATTTCTAAAATCTCTGGCCTAAAGTGTTGAGTTTGAAGTCCAACATGAAGATTATGTTCGTGACAGTAAGAAGAGAATCAGACAGGAAGCACAGAGTCAACCAGAGAAGAAGAAGAAGAAGAAGAAGAAGAAGAAGAGCAATAATAATAATAATAATGTCGTCATATCATATTGTTTTATTATTATTATTATTATTATTATTATTATTATTATTATTATTATTATCATCATCATCATCATCATCATCATCATCATCCTCCTCCTCATCCTCCTCATCCTCCTGTACTGGCTATCAGCTCTTATCAGCTGCTCTCAGTGTTTTCCTGGCGCGTGGTCAACTTCTCTGTTTACTTCCTCGCGGACAGGAGGGAGGGAGGGAAGAGGGGAGCGCGAGGGCTACATGCGGCTCACGGAGTGCTCAATGGCGGCGGGCACGCCCAGCGCGCGGGCACGTAGCACAGCGGAGTGATTTCAGCTGGTTGTACTTGGTGACAGTGGATGAGTGGAAAGCAGCGACGTGTTGAGCTTATTGATGGAGAGTAAGATCAATATTGTTGAATATTCTTCTTCACAGTCGACGCTGCCGCGTGACAGCCTTCGGGTTAATTTGTGTCTCGTGACCATTTCCCGCGGAAATCAGGTGAAAGTGTTGAAATAAAGAGAAAGGTGATGTAACGATGCAGGTCAGCAGAAAGTGAGCGAACATCTCAACCAGCACGTCTCACTTTTCTCTCCATGCTGAACACGTTCACTCAGTCATGACCGGAAGTGTGCCTTCAAAGTAAAAGCTCGACTCGAAGATTAGTGGTTTTATTGAATAGTTTTCTAATAAAGAGTCGGAAAACCCAAACATGTTCAGTTTAAGTTTAAATTAAAACAGAGAAACTAGCAAAGCTTCATGTTGGAGAAGCTGGATTCAGTGAATATTTGACAGTTTTCTTCTATAAATGACTTTCATCATTAATAATTAGTTGTTGATATATTTACTTTGAAGTTACCAGTTTTTTGACTGCAGTATCAAACGGGATTTTGTTGAAAATGGACTGTGGCAAACATTCTGATTATTGCTGTAATTCCATTTATTTTCTTTTTTTTTTAATCCCAAACGTTCGATTCATAGTTTATAGTAATATTCAAAAGCATAAAATGAAAACCAGCATGGTGACACTGTGGATGTTTTACAGCTCTTTTTACTCCCTTGCTTGTTGTGCCTGGTACCCTGGAAATAGAAGGAGCACCGAGTTTACTCCAGTCCGTCCTGACCGACGCCTGTAAGAGAACAGGCGGCTGAGGCATGTGGGTTTATTTTGAAGTGGATAACCGGAAGTAACATCATTTGCATACCTGCTGACTTGACGGCATTCGGCCTCAATAAGAGCTCGATGGTAACGTGAGCGCAGACACGCAGATCAGAGGCGGTCAGTCACATCTTCGTCCTCATCTTCCTCTGTCGGCTCTCCGCGCAGGTGAGCTCACCTGTCAGTCAAAGCATCACCGTGACGAAGACTCCGACAGTGAGAAGTTCTTCATACTGCCTCATGACAGCATTCCTCTCTCTGAGAACTTGACTGACTCTCCGCCTCAGCCTGACTTTATTCCAAGATTGCCTCGGCCGTGAAGATGCCTTTTATCGAGCACGTATCGGACTCGGACTTGGAGCGTTTGGCGCTGGATCGGGTCGTCCCGGCCCTGCTGGCTCACGGCTTCTGCTATGTGGACGGACTCCTCGGGGAGTTGGCCGGGGACGCCGTGCTGGATCAGGTGAAGGAGATGCACCGCTCCGGAGCGCTGCAGGACGGCCGGCTGGCCGGCTCCGCCCCGGGCGTCCACCAGAGGAGCATCCGCGGGGATAAGATCGCCTGGGTGAGCGGCGCGGAGCGCGACTGCGAGGCCATCAGCTACCTGCTCGCCCTGATCGATAAGCTCATCTCCGTGTGCGCCGGCCGGCTGGGGAGCAAGGCGATCCGGGAGAGGTCCAAGGTAAGAGGCCGGATGGGAGCGCGACCTGGTCCAGGATCGGCTCTGGAGATCAAGATACTGATTTGAAGAGCTGACAAATAACACAACCTGATAAATAACCGTTTAACAACAAACAGCAGTTTTCATTTTAAAAGTTCGTAGTAATCATCGAATATTTGACTTGGTTCAACATCAGGATGCAAACGACAGAAACACACGTGAATAAACATAAAGCAGGAATATTAAAAACCTGTGAAAGTACAGATGTGTGTGTGCAGCTGTGCTTGTAGCGTAGCTCCACACAGGTGAGAGTGAGGTGGACAGATTCAGCAGTGTTTGCCACACCTGGACAGGAAGTGATGTGATGTCACTGGACGTCAGGTGGGCTTAGAGACAGTCAGGATGTGGTTTGTTGTAGCAGCAGGAGACTCAGGAGCTTTCCATCAGGTCAGGGGGGACGTTCACCGTATGCCCAGAACACCTGGAGAGGTGTGTTTAGTGGAGTGTCCCATTGACGTCTGTTTGCTGCACAGTGACTGTTCACGAGACAGCTTGACCTTAACTCGTTACTGAATAAGAGCGCTGACGTCTTTCCATGAGGGTGAACAGAGCAGACGTCTGTCAGGTGTGTTACAGCAGGTGTGTGAACGTTCACGTCACAGAATCACTCTTTAATGAAACCGTTTAGTGGCCTCAGTAACATCAGATCAGGTCACACGCAGGTGATCTCAGGTGCAGGAAGTGCCTCCTGGTTGGTTAAACCGTCCGCTCTGTAGAGGTCCAAAGGGTGAACCTGTCACCTGTTTACCTGCCGCAGAGTCACATGATCGCACCGATGAGAGGACTGTCTCTGACTTTCTTTTTGCTGATCTGGTCCAAATGGAAGCGTGTAGAGATGACTGAGGCGTGGCCCCAGAGTCTCTGCCTGTAACGTGTTGACGTGTCGGCGGCAGGCCGGTGACCCACTGTGGGCCGAGAACCAGGCCTTCAGAAACACTGACTGGGTCGACAGCTGTCACGCTAACAGCTTGATCGATAACTCACAGGGAATTATTTACGGATGTTTTCCTTTTGGTGGAGTACAACCTCGAATCCAAAGAGACGTGATCGCTGTTTCAATCATCAGTCAATCAGAATGTGATCATTGATTGATCCTCTGAGCTGATTTCAGGTCAGTTTGTGTCAAAGTCAGTATATTTAATGTTTGTCCTCATCAGCCTCATTGATGTTTGTTGAGATGTGGAACGCTCTAAAAACACCTGTTTGAACATTGCACAGGTGAACAGGCTGATTGGTCACAGGTGAGAGGATCATGATTGGGTATGAAAGGGGCGTCCT
The DNA here is from genome assembly GCF_051107435.1 of Chaetodon auriga. NCBI lineage: Eukaryota > Metazoa > Chordata > Actinopteri > Chaetodontiformes > Chaetodontidae > Chaetodon > Chaetodon auriga. Next base: position 1,163,156 of record NC_135087.1, read on the forward strand.
GGAAAGACTCAGTCGTTCACAGAGGATGGAGCGAGGTGTGAACACATGACTGGATGGAGATGAACACATGAACTCAGAGACACTTCAGGAAACTGCTGTCAGTGAACAGTTTGATTATTGATGATTGATTCTGGTTTATTGATGTTTCCAGTCACAGTCATAGTTCTGATTGTTGATCCATACAGTCCATTAAAATCACTTCATACATGCTTCTAACAGTACAAACCATGTGTTCAGTGATTTGACAGTAGAACAACAGACGATGAAGACGGCCTTAGACGATGAAGACGGCCGCTGGCTGCAGCGCTCTTTAACGTTGGTGTGTGTGAGCTCATGAAGGCGTGCAGACGCTGCAGTGGACATTCTCACGTACACTCAGACACTGATTCAATTATTCACTCCCTCACTCCTCCTCAGCACACACTAATGCTCACACACACACACACACACACACACACACACACACACACACACAGCGTGTCTGTTCTGTCTTCACGTGCTGCAGTGTACAGTGAGCCCTTATTGTGAGTGTGTTATCAGATTATCAGATGATCAGATCAACCCGGTTACAATTGGAATACACACACACACACACACACACACACACACACACACACACCCTCTCAGGTATCTGAGAGGCTGCAGGAGGATCAGCAGGATAAGAAGCTTTTGTCTTCTCACAGTTTTCGTTCAGAAAACAGGAAAAACTTTGATAAACGTCTGGTTTAAATCCATCAGCTCATCGTTCGTTTAAAACAGGGTCGAGAAACGTGAATGTCGTCTAAACACAACACGGAGAAGAAGTTTTATTCAAATCAGGATCAGTCAGTTGTCAAGATTACAGATCTGAGCAGAGATCGGCGACGTCCTGCTCGTCGCTCTTCTTCAGGTGTTTCCTGAGTCGACGCTCACAGTCGTTTCCTCTTAATGTGACTTCACTGAAGAAGAAGAAGAAGTTTGAAGTCAGTCAGCAGAGAAAACCAGTTTGTCTTTACTGGAGCTGAAATTACTCACTGATTCGTCTGTTAGTCGACCTAAAAACACTCAATCAACTGTATTGATCCATTTTTTAAAAAATAGATCAATGAACACAAAAAAGCTTTAAAATCAACCTGAAAAACAAACAAATCGATGAGTCGCTTCGATGCATTTTCAGCTTCTGGTTTTGCATTAATGACAATTTAGTGCAGTTAATCGACTGATCTGAAAAATAATCAGCACATTCGTTGATTTATGTGTTTCAGCCCAAACGACCTGCTGCCTGAAGCAGTGGCGGGCGTGATGTCATCGCTGTCGTCGTCAGTGATAGGCTGAAATGAGAGAGAGTGTGTCTGTTGATGTCGGTGTTATCGGTGGTTTTGGCCTCAGTCTGAGGCTTGAAGCTGCCGTCGGCGCTGCGTCACGTCAGCTGCAGCCTCACGCTCCACACGTAGCGCCGCTGTTAGACTGTCAGCCGGCTGGCAACCTGCCAAACAGCCGCACACACCTTCCCACAATCCCTCGCTCATTCCTTCGTCCTCTCTGCTCCGAGATAAGATGAAGCTGAACTCGGCGGCTCGCTGAGGCGTTTTGTTTTTGGCTCTTTTTTTCCTCGGTGTGTCATTTCCTGTCCAGCCGGCCCTCACGTGTTTCTCCACATAGCTTCACTCTGCAGCAGCTGCATCATGATGATGATGATGATGATGATGATGATAATGTGTGTCAGGTGTGTGTACGTGCCTCAGCGTGGCGTGTAAACAGTGTGCAGACGTGATTGGCCCGTTTCCTCTCAGCGCAGGCCGCCCATGGCCCGGAGCAGGTCGGCGCTCTTTATCAGAACTGCTGGTTTGTTGTCGTGGACTCGAGCGACGTGCAGCTCTGGAGTCCCTGGCGTGCCTGCTGACGGGGGCTGCGATCCCCCTCCCCGCCCGCCAACCCTTGTCTTCACATCCAGAGCGACAGAGAGGCCTTTCACAATAAGAGCGTCGGTGTGGTTGCATGCGATGCGTGCGTCAACACAGACGCAGCACACAGGTGTGCTGATGTTGCGTTCAGGGACTTGTGTGTCTGATGAGGGTTGATCTACACTGTGACCTTCCAGAGCGAAGCGGCGTGCGTGTTGATGTGGGTGAAGAAAAGGAAGTGAACGGGTTGTGAGGCTTTATGGAGCGTGCAGAGGCTTTGTTTCACAATAAAGGAGGTGACGTGGTCGCAGGTGACGCCGCTGACATCAGGACAGCCGTTAATGTGACGCGCTGCCGCTTCTTTCATTACCTCCCGTGCACACACACGAAAGACGTGTTAATCAGATACACACACGCGTCACAATAAGAGCGTCGGATGATGTTTTCACCGTGAGCAGAAAAGACGGCGCTCATGTTCGCTGTCATGAAACGTGGTATTAATCTGATCGACTGCTTGAAGAATCAAAGTATTTTCTCTTCGTTGGCTTCATGTTGAGACGAGTTCAGCAGAACAAAAACGTTTTTTCTGCTTTTAGCAAACTTCATTCATCCGAGAGTTCAGATTCAGAGTAAAACAAAAAAAACAGTTTCTGTCACGTAGTGGATTTAAAGCCTGATGAACAACTTCTTTACACCTGAGTCACGGGCCACGGCAGCCAATCAGAGAAGGTGTGAGTCACAGCTGAGGTTCTGAACCAGCTGAACGATACGAGTTTACGTGACCGCCGCAGACGATCAGCTGTTGCTTCTTCCTGGAGGGAAACCCAGCGTCTGAGTCCCTGTTGACTTTGACACAGCCTCATGTTTGTTAACAGTCTGCTGCTCTCAGTTTATCAGCAGCTTCCTGTTCGGGTCAAAAGGTCTCAGCGCCGCAGGGAGGGGACGCAGGGACCCCGACCGTCCCCCGTCCTGCCCGGAAAGCAAACACGTCGGTTAAAATCAGTTAAAGTCTTCTGTTTTGACTTTCAGATCAGCGTTCTGGTGACTTTGACTGAATATTAGTCAACTGTTGTATCAGAAGACCTGTCAATCATTTTGGGAGTGATACAGGTGGTGGGCGGGGCCACACTCTGATTGACAGCAGGTTGACACCTTGAGTCTGTTGGTCTGCAGCAGCTTGTTTGACTGCTGCAAGCACAAGTGTGTCTCATCCAGTTTCCTCCCAGCACCGACTGGCTGCACACACACACGTACGCACACACGCGCACACACACACACACACACACACACACACACACACACACACACACACACATACGCACACTCACTCACTCACACGCACACACGTACGCACACACACACACATACGCACACACGCACACTCACTCACTCACACACGCACACACACGTACGCACACACGCACACTCACTCACACACACACAGGCATACAAACATGGACATGAACACACATGTATGCAGTTTGTGTACGTGCAGCTGAAGCCGTCGGCATGAACCACAACACACACCCAGATGTACACAAGACATTATTGGCAAATACCCACCCACACACACACACACACACACACACACACACCCACACACATACACAGGAAGTTTCTGTAATCACTTCTGTCAACACATCAGCTTTTATTTTGAAGGTTATTTCAGGTTTTAACAGGAACTTCTCTCTTGTTCCTCTTCTCACCAAAAAAGGTGTAAATAAGATGTTTTATGTTTATAAGTAATAATAATAAGAAGAAGAAGAAGAAGAAAAATAATAATAATTAGTAAAATCAAATAATAAGTGCACACCACAGAAGAAGAAGAGAGGAAACACTAACGCTGGGACTCACTTCAGTTGTTTGACACTTTTGACGTTAAAGAAATGGAAAACTTTACTTAAAACTTAAAATACTTCAAATATAAACACGTTATAAACAAAGTTCTTCATCTTCCTCATCCTCACATAAAGTCTTCAGTGTGTGTCACAGTTTGACAGATTTAACGACACGCACCCACATCATTGAACTGACCAATGAAAAGAAGCTAAATCCATAATGAACTTTCACTCTGATTTCTTCCTGCAGTTTATTTAACGAGCAATTAGAAGGTAACAGACATCACATGACTAATGTGTGTGTGTGTGTGTGTGTGTGTGTGTGTGTGTGTGTGTGTGTGTGTCTCTTTAGGCCATGGTGGCGTGTTACCCTGGAAACGGGGCCGGCTACGTCAAACACGTGGACAACCCGAACGGCGACGGACGCTGCATCACCTGCATCTATTACCTCAACAAGAACTGGAACGCCAAGGTGCGTTCAGGGACCCCGCTCCCTGTCTGACCCCTGACCTCTGACCTCTGAGTTCAGGGCAGACAGACTCATTTCCAGACATGTGAACAAAGCACGTCTGTCCTCGTCTGTGATGGAACAATCAGCTGATTGGTGTTGACCTTTGTGTTGTTGTTGTCGTCGTTGACCTTTATTGATTTTTGTGTTGTTGTTGTCGTCGTCGTTGACCTTTATTGATCTCCGTGTGGCTGATCAGGAGCACGGCGGCACCCTCAGGATCTTTCCAGAGGGGAAACCCTTCATGGTGGACATCAAGCCGCTGTTCGACAGGCTGCTCTTCTTCTGGTCCGACCGCAGGAACCCACACGAGGTGCAGCCCTCCTACTCCACCAGGTAACCGATCAGTCAATTAATCAATCGATCGATCAGTCAGTCAATCAGTCAGTCACTGATCCTGAGAGCGGCAGATTAGTTCTTTCATGCTGGATTCTCTAAAGGTCTCCGTGAACTCAGAGGTTTTCCTTTGGGATTATTGATCGATTGATTGACGAATGACCTGACCTGAACTGACTGAACCTGAAAGCATCGCCTGCGTCCGCTGACAGACGACAGAGAGAACAAACAAGTTCTTTAAAACAAAGTGTTTTCATTTAAGGAAAATATCACAGTTTAACATGTAAACATTAAAAAAATACGACAAGTGGTTTCAGTTCCTTCCACTGAAACAGGAAGTCTTATTTCAGGAGTTTGAAGTTAGAAGTAGTTCCAGCTGTCAGATGAACGTAGAGTAAAAAGAACAACATCTCCCTCTAGAGTTCAGTGGAGGGAGAGCAGGAAGTTTCCACAGAGGTAAAACTACACTGAAGTAAAGTACCAGAGCCTGAAAAACTGCAGTTAAAAAGCTGAATGACAGTGAAAGTGAACGGACATCAGAAAACAACGAATTTTAAGAGACTCGTGTTTCCTGATTCTCTTTAAAGATGGAATACATACAGAATGTGTGTGTGTGTGTGTGTGTGTGTATGTGTGTCAATAAATGTTGAAGTTTCACCTCTGCGGGAACAAAACATCCTGAGTAAAGTTATCTCAAAGAAGCTGACAGCTGACAGGACAGAAACTCTCCAGGTGTTTGGCTCCACCTGCTGGTCCCAGCGAGGAATGACGTCGTCCAGATTTACGTCTCAGACTTTATTGATCCCACACCAAGAAATTCAGTCGTTCCCGCCAACAAGAATCGAAAAGCAAAAACAGCAAGATGACAAAGTACACAGAATGAACAAACAACTACTTACATGTACACTGTGTACTGATTATAAAAATAGTAAATGCCATAAAAATACCACGGCCAATACTCTGACAAAACTACTGTCATAAATGTATTCCTCTTGAGAAATACTACGTCTATGTATTTGTACAATATGTACAGTTTATAAAAATACTGTTGCCAATATTTAGAATAAATAGTGTTTCTGCACAGTTGAGAAAAAATATACGACTCAGAATCTGCAGCTGACAACAGCAGTGACTGTACTACAGTACAATGTACTACAGTACAGTACACTGAAGTATAGTACAATGTTGTGTTCAGGAGTGTGTGGTACCTCTGCGCACACACACACACACACACACACAGAGCAGAAATACACAAACTCTGAATTCAGTAAAAACGACGAAGAGCGAATCAACACACAAACATCAGTGTCTCTGTGTTTCAGGTACGCCATCACTGTTTGGTATTTCGACTCTGAGGAGAGAGCCGAGGCCAAGAGACGCTACCTGACAGGTACGCGCACGCACAGACACACACGCGCACGCACACACACACACACACACAGACAAACACAGTCAACCAGCACTGAAAGTTATGACACAAACAATTAGAAAACAAGAGAAAAGGAAATCTATACTTTAATACATACTTATATACTTTGATTGCAGTATGAAAAGTACACTTACAGCAGTAATCTTCAGCAGTGATAGAAGTACTACCAAAGCAGTAAAATGACTTTAATGTAAACATGAAGCACAAACCACCGCACAGAACATTTGGCAGTAAAATACAAAAGACTGATGAATCAGTTCAGTTTTGTAAAGATGAAAAAGAAACAGTTTGTTTACAATGAGAAGATTTCAGAGGTAGGACATGATACAACCAATCAAAACGCAGTGAAGTCACACAACAACCAATCAAAATGCAGTAAAGTCACAAAACAACCAATCAAAACGCAGTAAAGTCACAAAACACAACCGTACAGCTAACAAGTTGCTGCTCTGCTTCTTTAATGTTTGGACACTTTCTTTGTACGTTTTATGTGTTGTTTGCAGTCACATGATATCAGATTCAGATGGAGGGCAGGAAGTGAAACTGCAGTGGACGAGATGGAGGAAAGCTGTTACTGGTTTAGATGAAATTAGGCGAGAAAGGTACAAACAGAAAATCAGATGTTCTGCTTGTTCACTAGCTAAGGTCCAGTGAAACACCACTGAAGACGTGGATGGACAGAAAAGACGGGGCGTTGTTTACGTTCGTCTGTCTTACGTGAGACCGTTAGCGCTGATTTAGCAAGTGTTAGCCGTGTCGCTTGTAGCTGTTATTTAACACAAGCGAGCTAGCTGTACTGGCTAATGTTACACCATTAGCTGACTCTGTGCCTCCCGACTGCAGACGGTTAACAAGATCTTTTTTTCTGGAGTTTTTCGGTCAGTTTCTTGAATTTTTTTACCCTTATGAACAACAACTTCAGGTACTCGATTAAAGCTCCTCGTGGTTTCTCAGTTTGATCGATCTGAGCGACCAAAACATCAACATCTTAGTGTGGTAGTGCTTCCTATGCAGAAAATCACTTCCTGCCCTCCATCTGCAGTTCAGTGACATCATCTGCAGACAACCTATTGAGCTTTTGTTGGGACTATTTTCAGCAGCAGATGAATCTACAGGCTCAGACATAAACTGTTAGCAGTTAGCATTCAGTGTTTGAACATGAGGTCTGATGACAGGAAGCAGAACACTGATTAAGCCTGACTGTGGTCCTGGTCTGTGTCTTCTGTTGCAGCTCAGCAGCAGGGCAGCAGCTCCAGCTGATGGTGAGGAAGCAGCGCCGCCTGGTGTTCGATACCCTGAACTGCAGGAGAGGACGGCAGGATTCCTCCCGACTCTCAAAGCTTCTGGAAAAGCTGGAAAAAAAGAAAAAAAAAGAAGTTTCTCTGTGTCCTGAACTCTGGAGGAGTCGAGGGGGTTTACCTCCAGCCGGCGTCCGAGCCGGAAACAACCACCCGCCTGCGCCGCTGCAGCCTGACGGACGCTGCGTTCAGGCGACCTGCCGCCGCTCTGGACTTTCCCTTCTTTACGTGACGTTAGTGCAATACTCTGCTGACTTGTGCTGAGAGGGAGGAAACTGTGGACTGCACCTTTAAGCTTCGCCTTCAGCACGCTTCAAACGAGACGAGGGGGGGCGGAGACAGTGGGACGTTTACAGACACGACGGACAGAAGGCTTCCACACTTTAACGCGTGCTGTCTGTCTAACAGTAATAATATCAGCCTTCAGCACTTGAGCCGAATGGAGGGAGAGCAAACGAACAGAAATCAACCTCTGAAGACGTTTGGAGGTCACACTTCCTGTTTCCTGCTAGACTCACTGTATGCTACCTGTTGCATTGCATCTTGGGAGTCCTTTGTGCTGCTCTGTTGATGGACAGACTGAGTAAAAACATGTTGACAGAATAAGATGGACTCTGTGGTTTTTCGTTCTGTACAGTCACACACATCCACAGGTGAGGTCACGCTGCCACCTGGTGGTGATCCAAAGCATCCAAACTGACCTGAAACACCAAGTTCAAAACTGACTTTAAGAGTTCAGTCGAATTCTTCTGAGTGAAAGTTCGTAAACGCAGGCTGGTGTGATTCAGCTAAAAACTCTGTTAAACGCTCACAGTTACATCAGCATGTTCAGACTGAACACCAACACCTGCAGCGTGAAGGTGAGACCCAATCACAGGCGAGCTTTTCTCACACCTTCAGCAGCAGATTGACTGAGAGGATGGACGAAGACTGAGAGGTCCACAGAGACAGTCAGTGGACGCTTCTGTCACATGACCGTTTCAGACCCTTTCACAGTACAATGTACTACGGTACAGTACACTATAGTACAATGTACCACAGTACAGTACACTAAAGCATAGTACAATGAACTATAGTACAATGTACTACAGTACAGTACACTAAAGTATAGTACAATGTACCACAGTACAATGTACTACAGTACAGTACACTAAAGTATAGTACAATGAACTGTAGTACAATGTACTACAGTACAGTATAACTCAGTACACTGCAGTATAGTGTAATACACTACAGTGTACAGTACAGTATAGTGCAGTACATTGTGTTTCAGTACTTTATGATGTAAATATTGAAAGTTTTTCGTACTAGTACTACTTAGTACAGTACTACACTGTGAAAATACATGACTATGTTGCGTGACCAGGTGAGCGTACCTGTGAACTGTGTGCTGAAGAAATGAGCTGAACTCACCTGCAGTTCCAGTGTTCGTCCTCTGGGTGTCTCTGTAGCTCCACACACTCAGCAGCTGCTCCGACTGTGAGGAAGAAGATCACAGTGTTTTCACACAGTAACAGTCAGTCCGGCCTGAACTATTAATATATTTATCATTTCCAAGAGTCTGACGCTTCTGCTTCATCCACAGAAAACACTGCAGCTCCTCCAGAACACATGAATGACAGCAAATGATGGTCATCAAATGTAAGCGGCGCTGTAGACCAGACTCAGTGCAAAAAATGTGATATTTAAAGGTTAAACATGAATGACAGATAATGAAGTTTGACAAAAGAGAAGAAAATGGGATAAAGGAACAAACACAAATAAATCCTGCAGCCTTTTATCATCTCAGCCTCACCTGCCTGGACACAACCACCTGCTTCATGCTCACACACACACTCTTATTTGGGCACACTGGGATGACACACACGGCTTCACATTTACTGTTTGTGGTGATTTGAGTAAACAGAACTTTTAAAACGTTTAAAACAATAACATTTAACCTTAATCATCATGTGAGAACAATAGAAAGTAAAATAAAAGCTTTGCTTCTGTCTCCTCTTTCAACCAGCTCGCTCAGTTTGCACCGCTGCTCCCACACCAAACTCCATTCAAA
>NC_135087.1:1177500-1220000 GCF_051107435.1 Chaetodon auriga
ACACCCCACCTGTCACCACAGCACGTCATGGTGTTCTCCCAGTGACCAGTACGTCAGGTGATGCACACGTTCTGGGCTGCAGGTAGACCTCCCTGATTGGCTCTCAGGCAGAACAGGAGCTTTGTTTAAAACGCTTCAAGGCGTCTCTCAATCTGCAGCGTCTCCTCTACCATCTCAACGGTCTGTTGCAATACTGAGTACAGATAAGAGTACAGCTCTAACACACACACACACACACACACACACACACACACACACACACACACACACACACACACACTTTACCTCAGACTGAGTACAGTTACACTGCAGTCACGTGAGTCAGTGACGTGTCTCTCCACGTCCTCGTCTTCCTTTGGGTCAAACATCTCTGAAGCTCACAGCGTCCAGAACAGACGGTTCTGAAGCGTCGTCTGGTGAGACTGGAGGAGGAGAAGGAGGAGAAGGAGGAGGAGGAGGAGAAGGAGGAGAAGAAGGAGGAGGAGGAGACGGAGGAGGAGGAGGAGCAGCAGCGCACATTCACACGGCACACAGCGGCTTCAGCTCCACGAGACACTGTGGTCCAACAGTTTCCGGGACGTGGTGACGGCTGGACTCTCAGACCTCGGAGGACGACAGCGTGTCACCGGCTGGTCACAGAGCAGCGCACCGGGTCAGTTACTTTCCCGCTCGTGTCCGGACGTTTCCCCTCACGTCTCTCCCGCCGCTAGCATTAGCAAGCTGCTTGAACTCTGCGTTGTGTTGCTGCTTTAGATGTTTTATCAAATGTTGTTAAAGGAGCTACTTCTCACCCTCCTCTTGACAATTAGCAGAGTTTGCAGTCTGCTCTACTTTTGTCATCGCTCGTCATCGATTATCCTAAAATATCGCAGCGCTGCTGTAAATTAGCATCGGAGGAGTTCTGTGATTACAATCAAAGTTTATCCACAAACAGGAAGGAAAGAGGAAGAAAGAAAAGGACAGAAGAAGAAGAAGAAATCAGAATTAAAAGGCAGAAAACTGACAGCTAACTGGGGGCGAGATGGCTGAATGTGTCAAACAGAAGAAATGATGCAATCTGGTAACAAATTCGAGAGAAGTTTTTATTATGAATATGGCACCTGTAAGATGGTCAAAACCGGGTTACAGAAAGACAACCATGTATGTGACATGTTCCTCTGAACGGATGAGAACCTAGTAAACTTATAAAAGAACAACTGCTATAAAAATGAAGTATGTACATTTTCGGATTTGCAGCATTATTCATGGTAAATGAACTCAAAAAGATGTCTTTCCAAAATAATAATAATAATAATAATAATAATAATAATAATAATAAAAAATAAGCCAGGCACTCAAAGTTAGCATCAGTTAGTCGTGTGTTTTTCCCTCTTCTGCGAGGAAAAAAATCCAAACAAAAAATAGAAATGTACCATAGTTTTCTCTTTTTTAATATTTTAATTTGTTTGTATTTAGAATTTTATAACACTGTTAACATTGATAATAAGAGATTCCCTCTCTCCCGTATTTCAGCTACTTGGCACCAAGTTCCTCATAAAAGAATCTGTATAATTGTACAAGAAATAGTTAAAAACACAGACACAGTTTCTTCACAGGTAAATGAAGTGATTTTTCAATATTTGTAATTCTTAAACACTATGTATTTTTGACAGCAGCTGTGATTAAGGTTTTTACGTTTTTAAAATCACCAGCAAAGTTTTCATTTTTCGACATAAAACACAGAAAAAACATTGAAACAGCTTGGACCGGCTGTTTGGTTTTTGTTACATGTGGGTGTATTTCCTGGTTTCATCTGAGTTATGTGCCCCCCCAGCCCCCCCCCCCCCCCCCCCCCCGCCTTCCCCTTTTTGTACCAAATGGGGCCCTGCCATTCGTTTGCGCCCCGCCCCCCGCTTTCACGCAAAACCGCCAAAAGTAGAAAACGCTAAAATCCAGAGGAGCGCGGAAACAAAATGCTCCTGAAACGACTGAATTTAACATTCAACCACGAGCGAGCCACCGACCGGCCGACGGATCGAGTGGCTCGCGTCACATTCCTCTCATCGAACACAAAAATAAATAAATCCATCGTCAGATTTCAGAAGCTGTTTGCTCTTGTTTCTCGTTGTTTTACGTGTTAGTCGCAGTAACAAGACATTGATTCTTCACAGAAAGCACAGACGCCACAGATTGTTTTCCTGATGTGAGGGGGGACCGGAGGCCCGGGCGGGCTCCACCGTACAGACTTCACTCTTCCGACGGGCCTCCATCACGTCCCCGTTTGGGCTCGACAGACTTAAAAAAACAAAACAACGAAAACACAAAAACCGCCGGACCGAAAAGCAAAAACAGAACGAGGGATCGATCACGTGAAACGCATCGGACGAACTCACTACACATGCAGTTCAGTTTTCCAAAACACCTATAAAAATAGATTTATAGTGCGAAATATTTTTTTCTTCTTTTAATTTCTTTAGAAATCTTTAAAACCGTTTTTTTTTTTTATTACGTGTCCTGAAATAGTTCTGTGATTTTTTTCTCCCCCCTTGAACCACGCGTACAACTTTGTTTGTCCCGTGAGAGAAGTTTGCGCAGGAAGTCAACAAGTTCGGTGGGAACCAATGAAATACACCCAATGCACACAAGACGCCCCAAGGGACTCTGGGAAATGTTTCACAACTGAGGCTTTTGTGGTTTTTCCAGGACTACGTCTAAAATGCTACTTTAGGCTTTTCCTCGTCATAATTTAATTCTATATAGTGTAAATATTTATTAGTTATTCAATACTTTGTACGCAAGAGCCGGAAACTGCGATTCCCAGAATTCCTTAGCGGCAAAAACATGGCTCCATAAACCTTTGAGCTAGTTAAAGAATCTTTTCATCTCTGAGAGAAAGGACAGCAAGATAAAGAGGTTTGTATAAGACTACACAACAGCAAAAAGCAACAGCAGAGAGAGAGAAGGATTAGAAAAGGGAACAGAAAAAGAGGTTTTACAAAGACAAAAAGGAAGCAGCCGAAGAAAAGGTGGACTCCACAAACTTCTTTTGTTTTTTGCAAAGGCCACCGAACACGAAATTCCACAAACCTCCACTGGTTTCACTAAGACTGCAGATAGAGGGAGACGGAGGAGGAGGCGGGCCGAGAGGGAGAGGGGGCCGTCCCTCGCCCCGCGGACCCCGCCGCTCTCGCTCTAAGCCCCGCCCCCGCCGCCCCTCCCCCACACTAGAGAGAGCACAGAGAAGACAAAGGACAAAAACAGCTACAGTAGCTCAGTATATACTGCATATAGTCAACACACACAGAGAGAGAAGTCGCCATGAAAGACTTTGACAGCCAGTGACACTAAACACATCGTAACACGTTTTTACGGCTTAATCACACTGGGTAATAAGGATGACGGGATGGCAAAGACGGGGCTGTCAACCTCAAAAACATGGATGTCGTGACAGTTTTTTACCGTTTTAATTATTACTTGTTCTCATCTTTTTTTTCTCTTTATACCAAAAAAGTAGAAGAAAGGAAAGTACAAATGAACGAGGATCACAGTGCTTTGAAAACACCAAACTTGTGAGATTAACATTTCTTTTTTTGGCAACGGAGGCTGGGGAAGAAAAACACGGAACAGAAGAACAACGACAAAAGACGATATTTGTTTAAAGGAATGTGATTTTTTTCTCTTCCTCAAAAAAATTCTCTTTTTTTTGTAGTTATTGGATTGATTGTTTGATAGACTGATTGATTAAAATGCATGTCTTTATTACAATCTCCTTTTTGATATGTGGTTTTTATCACAGGGTCCGGCGATGAGATGGAAGAGAGTGGATTGATTAGGAAAACCTTGTGGAGGTGATTCTGGTTTAGGAAGAAGAAGAGGAGGAGGAGGAGGAGGAGCAGGAGGAGGAGGAGGAGGAGGAGGAGGCCAAAAATGAGGGAAAAGAGTTGTAGTAGTACAAAATAAAGCAAACAGTGATCAAACAGGAGCCGGTCGAGGTTTTCAACATTCATTTTTCAAGTTAGTGACACTAGTGTATTAGCCTCAGTCTCACTGAGAATTAACAGTGATTAAGTTAGAAAATAATAATAATAATAATAATAATAATCATAAAAAACTATGTAGCCTAAATTCAACCAATCGACTCCATGTTGACGTGCGGAGCCGCCCCTCGCGGCCCAATCACATCAAGTGTTTTTCAGACAAACGAAGGAGGGACGTGTGGAGGGAGACATGGTGCTGATTTAGAGGTTCTAAGGTTCTTGCTGTGTTTCTGACTTTCCTGAAGGTCAGATGAGAAAAAAAACGTTAAAATTGTTCCCCCTCCAAAAGCAAAAAACACGATCAGTCTGTCAACGAGCTGTGGGTTCGTTTACAGCACCCACATCAGCCAGCTGAATCAGGGTTACTGGACGGTCGGTAGCACCATGAATCTGCAGATCGACAGGTAGAGATGTGGACGGAGAGATTAGAGATCAGGTAGAGCCGAAGGTCGGAGAGAGAACGACAGGCTGAGATGGGAGGAGATGTCGAGGAGGTTATGTTTGGTGCGAGACCTGTAGGTAAACTCCTGGGATAAAAGAGGAAGTAGTAACATTCGATAATTCACAGGTCATTACCCGGCTGAAATTGCTTTTTTTGTTTTTCTTCTTAATGCTTGATTCGTAAGTTAAATCTGAGCTAGAATATTTTATAAAAAAAGGAAGGAATGAAAGAAAAACAGCATTAATTCTCTAAACTATTCCCTCAATCGAGAAACGTCCTCAAAAACCTTTTTTCAAAAGATTATTATCTCTGAGACCTTTGTCGAGAGCTCCCTCCGCTCGGGTTAAAAACGGTCTTTTCAAGCCTTGATCACATCAAGATGCACACAGAGGAGCGTCACGTGGTTTTCTGTCCGTTACAAATCCCTGTACCGTCCTCCTTTAAATACACACAATCAGCATCTTCATAAAGACGCAACAGAAACAAGTCAAATAATAAAAATTATCCCCGTCAGGCTCCAGCGGAGTCCTCAGGCAATATGAATTCTCTGTAGGCAAAAAGGAATTCTTTACAAGAAAGAATCGTCTGTTTTTTTGTTAATTTGTTCGAGAAAAACGTTGCTGATCGCAAGAAACAGGAGCAGAGAGAGAGCGGAGGAGAAGAGGATGAGGAGGAGAGAGAAAACAGATAGAAAAGGGGGACATGTCTGAGGGTCATTCATGTCTATTACACAAGCTCAGTTGCTCAGATTCAAAGTGCTAGAGTACATCTGCCGTCCGTTCCTGTCCTTTCTCCCCTCTCGGAAACACAGTGCTGTGTTGATAAAAGATAGTAAGTAAATAGTCTTTCATTTTTTTACTAGTGAGCAGTCTTTTACTTTGACACAGTTGTTGATTCCAGAAACACAGTAATACGGTCTTGAGCGTTTTGCGTTAATCCTCCTTCCTCTCCAGAGTCGTCTGCGTGGTGTGGATCCCGTTGCTGTACACCGGGAACGGTAGCGTCGAGAAAAGTCCCTCCGCCGTGGTGAAGACGTTGGCCGTCGCTGGCATCTGGCCTCCCAGGGCGCCGTTCGCGCCCGTGGCGGCCGGGGAGCCGACGAAGGGGCCGGCGGCCGCCGCCGCCGACATGTTGAGCCTGTGGACGTGGTGGTAGAGCATCTCCATGGGCGTCTTCGGGTCCAGGCCGAACCCCGAGCTGTCGACAAAGTTCATGGCAGCGTTGGGGAGGAGGTTGCCTTGCGCCATCGCCAGGGTGACGTCCGCCGGTGCGTACCTGATGGTCCCGGTGGTGTAGACCCGCGGAGCCGTCGTGTTGGTGGAGGCCAGAGTCCCTGTGACTCTGTGGACCAACGGGAGCACCACGTTACCGGCCTGCAGGCGCTGTAGCGCCTCCAGATCACCAGAGTACAGCAGTGAGGAGGAGGAGGTTGATGAGGACGAGGAGGATGAGGAAGAGGAAGAAGAGGAGGTGGTGGGAGTGCCTTGTTGCTTGTCCCGTGGGGAGGCGGAGAGAGGAGGGGACAGGGGGTCAGCAGAGGAGGCGCTGGAGGGAGGGGCTAAACTCGCAGCACTGGAAGCGGAGGACGGGGCAGAGCTTCCATTGTAAGGAGGCTTCCTCACTCCTCCTGCTCCTCCCTCGGTTCCGGGAGGGGTGAGGACGGAGTCGGGAATGGCTACCTGCAGAGAGCCTCCCTGGGGTGAGGGGAAGGTCTCGTGGCTCCCCGGGGGGGCCGGCTTGGAGGTCATGCTGTACGGAGACTCGTTCCTGGAGATCTCTCGGTTGGGCGGGTAGTTCCAGATGCTGCTGTCGTTGTCAAAGTTGATCGGTTCTGCCATCTCCGTCTTGATCTTCAGGACTGACGACGTCGCACCTGTGCTGTTTGGGGAGCCGGAGGAGGTGAGGAGGTGGGAGGAGCTGGCGGACGTGGGCTGGGAGGGGTCAACCAGCGGTGTGGTGTCTCCCATAGCAACGGGGCTGGGCGTGGTTGAGGAGAGACGGAGCCTCCTGCTTCGGGATCCGTCCCATTTCTGAACTTTCCTCCTCTTCCGCCTCTTCTGGAGTTTGCTCCTGGCACTGGCACCGTCACAATCTTGCACTCCTCCGTCCTCTTCCTCGTCGTCGTCCTCATCCTCCTCTTCCTCCTCCTCCTCTGATGAAGAAGTTTGCGAGTTCTGCAGCTGTACTTCTTCTCCTTCTCCGTAGTGCTCCACTTTAATATGAAGCCCGCTCAGATTACCCAGTCCTCCGATGGCGCCCAGTCCCCCTAACCCTCCCAGTCCCGCTAACCGCCCCAGCCTTCCTCCTCCACCTCCCCCTCCCCCTCCTCCTCCCGCTGCCTCCTCCTGTTCCTCCACCTCTCCATCTGAAGGTTCCAGACTGTCGTCGCTGTCCTGGCTCTCGGGGTTACTCGAGCTGTCTCCTTCTTCCTGACGCTTCATTTCCTGTTCAGAGGAGCAATGTGGTTGGCCGGGCTGCTGCTGACGCTTACTGTCTGTCTCCGGGTCCTCGCTGCGTTCTGATTGGTGACCTGGCTTCCCCTCGGACTTGGCGTTCTCATTGTCTGTTGAGAAAAGAGGTAAGTAGGTTAAAAATCCAGGAATCTAAACATTCTAACACAACTCGTGGCTCTCGAAGTGTTTTCAGATGTGAAGCCTCAGAGGATTCACGTCACGTCGAGCTTTGGTCCAGACAGACGCTCATGTTGTCCTCAGGTTGAATTCTAATGACTTCAGCGATCTTTACTTTTGATCTACCACCATGAACATTTTAAATTTGTCCAGCGCTTTGCTTTACGACTAAAAACCTGTAAATGTTTCCCTTCAGCCTCTGCTGTGCTTTGTGTTTAGCGCTAATCAGCGTATGTTAGCATGCTAAACTAACGAGCATGTTAGCATCGCCTGTTAGCATGCTGAGGTCAGTCTTTAGCTCAAAGTACCAAAATATTTCTTGCACACCAATGAAAACGTTGTCCTGAGGTCAGGTGGTCTCCAGAACTGTTTGGGTTTATCCTCTTGGAATCATGAATATTAGCACATTTTGTTGTTAGCACACAGCTCAAATTATTCCAAAGACATGACGTCCACAGGCTCCCGGAGACGCGTCTCCACCCGCGAACAGATTCAGGATTCAGTCGGGGTGTCTGAACCCTCTCGCGGCGACTCCCAGGTGTTGATCCTTTTATTTTCCGACAGGATTTCCATGTGTCGCGCTGTGTTGTGGATGCACTGATGTGTGTTCAGTATCTGTAGCTGCTGCTGTTCAGGCATGTTGGCTCTGTCCAGCCCATTACACACACAACACACACACACCTCAAACCCTGCCAGCGCACACCGAGGCCAGCGGCTGCCCAGCTGGCAGCGCTCCGGCTCCCTCGTGGCACCTGAAATGTCGACTCAATTGCTTAGTCTGGGGAAAACCTTGCATCTCCATTAAGTGTGCTTTCCAAGCAAAACAGATTTATTCTCGGGCCGGGACGGAAAATGGATCCGCAGCTTTAAGTGTTTCCCAGCGAGGTTTGGTTTATTGACAAAACTTATGAAATGCCACATACTGATTACCTTTGTCTGTCCTGGTGTCTCCACAGTCCACCAAACCTCCTCATGGTGGAGAACACCGGACAACAAGGGTCTCCATATTTGGTTTTCTAGTGAGTATTTGGGGTGTTTGTGACGTTCCTTTGTCAAATTAGGTCAGTTTTTACATGAACATCATCCATATTGTGCTGTATCGCACTAATAAATAAGAGAGAGGTCGAAGGGCAGACATCTCATTTTAGGACACGGTGAGCCTGAACACCTCGGGCCTGTTGGAGCTCGGCTGAAGCTGGACTCCTCCTGCAGCAGCTGGCATCGGTTTACAGCCGACAGCGAGCCAAAATCATTCTCCTCCAGCAAGAATAACAGCTGGCACTGATTCTCATCATGCCAACACAGGCTGCAGGACTTGATAATATTATGCTGAAGGTGGAGGCAACGCATTGGTTTAAATTTAACTCTGCTGGCAGCCTGTGAGCTTTGTCTTCTTCAGAATTGGCTGCTTGAAATGTTGGTGACACACAGAAAGTTAATCCTTGATTTGTGTTTCTGGGTCTGAATTCAGATGTCAGAGTTTTTAAGATCTCATTTATTTTCTGTTTAATCACATCAGCTTCTGCTGTTAATATGTTTCCAGTCAAATGTTATTAATCTTAAAAACAGCTCAAAAAGCTTGTTTTGAATGAATGAGGTCGAACTGAAACATCTGATTTACGTCTTTTTATCACGTTTGAACCTTTTCTCACACAGTCAGTCACCTGCAGACTTCCCCTTCGCTGGAGGCTGAATTAGACAAAGTCAGCGCCTCATTTCTCGTCAAAAACGTCTCATATTTTCGTGGATTTCATGGCTGAAATGACGCCGTCGCTGGCAGATGTTATCGGCTGTATGTTACATATGTTAGCTCTGCCACGTGAGGCGCATTCATCTTCTTCTTCTTCTTCTTCTTTGCTAAAGAGGTCACAGAAGTCGCCAAATCTCGTGAGAGAGCCACTGCGTTGGCGTCGCCTCCATCTTTGGCCTCCACAGACACGAGCGTGGAGCAGCAGCAGCACGTCGCGGCGTTTCGCTGTCAAATGTGGGATTCTGTTGCCGTTTGTTTCGGCGCATCTTTCGGAGGAGCTGAAAGGAGGTGCTGCTTTGTGGCCTCTTTCATGTTGCCGTGTGAAGTTTGGAGGCGTTTTGCGGCGCTCTGCTGAGTTATGTGCGTTTCATGTCATTTGGTGGCAGTTTGCAGCGCTGCCAGCGAGCGCTCGGTCCCTGCAGCTGTTGGCGTTCATCACCATCCAGCCTGGCACAGACGGCACACTGGCACCAACTGATAACATATCTTTGGCTTCTCTTATTCAGGCTGCATCTCGCACTGCTGGTTATTATACTGCGAACACTCGAGGTGCTTGTAAGGACTCGTGCAGGTTTAATCAGACTAATATATGAAAAATGAAAATACTGGAAAACTTCCACGATATTCTGCTTGTGACTCATATTTTCACACTTCAGCCTTTCAGTTAATCGCTCCTCCACCCTTCCTTGGTTTCTTCCTTCTTTCCTTTCCTACCTACCAGAGTTTTCTTTGGACTCGGACTCAGAGTCGGAGGTTTCGGAGGACTCGGAGGTTTTCTCGGGCAGGTTGGGCAGCTGGGCGATGTCCATGGGCGTGTCTTTATACTCTGGATTACTGTGAAAAAACACACAAAGACGCTTTTTGTTTCAGCTGCTGACAAAAAAAAAATGAAAAAAAGCTGAAGCTTTCAAATGAAAGCTTTAAATAAAAGGGTTAAATTCAACATAAAGTACTGTTTTACACCAAAGAGTCATTCCCACTTCATACATTGATTCATTCATTCATTGGTTGCATGTATGCAATCATTCATTCGTTCATTCATTCATTCATCCATCACTGTTTCTTCATTAAGAAAGACGAAGTTTGGGAACTCTAATGACACTGTTATCGAGTTGACCTCTGACCTCAGGACGTAGTTGACCCAGATGATGTTCTTCTCGTTGGCGTTCTTGGCGTTGATGGAGATGGTGGCACTGGACTGGATCCAGATGTAACCGCCGTTCTTCTGGATCCACCGGTAGTACTTAGTCACACACTGACCCTTATTCATCACTGAGAGACAGACAGAGGGACAGACAGAGACAGAGACAGAGACAGAGAGAGGAGTTTTGTTATGTTATGGCAGATTCCGTTTGATATTCCGAGCAGCTCCAAACGACTGGACATCGCACTGATCGAGCAGCTCGTTCGTCAGGAGACAGAAAAGAGGACGGGATGAGATGGACAGAGGACGAGAGACAGCAGGAGAGAGAGAGAGAGAGGGGAGAGAGAGAGAGAGAGAGAGAGAGAGAGAGAGAGGCAGTCATCAGATGTCATGTGACAGCTGGCTGAGAGCTGCTCTGCTGCTGCCGTCATTAATCAGACCAACACACACTGCCAGCCGTGAGTGAGTGTGAGTGTGTGTGTGTGTGTGTGTGTGTGCGTGTGTGTGTGTGTCTCTCTGTTCAAGTTTCTGTGTGTGTCTGAGAGATAACACACTCCTCAACATGCACTTCATAATACGATGTTTCCGAATGCTTCGATGCTTCGTGCTAACAAGTTGAACAACATGCTAACTTTTACAGTCTAAAAGTTAGCATGTTAGCGCGCTAGCTGAAGACCAACTAACGCAGACATCTTTGTTTTTGTGGGATTCCTGGTGAGCGGCGACGGGTCAATGAGTTTAATCTTTAGCTGCTATCAGTGCAGGAGAAGATCATGGCTGGATTTCTGGGCTCCGTCTCTGATGTCCAGGATTACAGATGCTAACAAAATGTGTTGCCTGACACGGCGTGTGAGCCACACAGCACGTTAGCTAATCAGCTAACTGTGGTTAACACCGCTGTGCAGCTGTTTCCATCTGTCAAAACTTTCCTGTTGCTTTTGTCTTTGATGTAGCATGTTAGCTAGCATCGTCCCAAACGTCCTCATCTCTGTCTGGCTGTGTCCTGTCTGTCTTCAGAGGTAAAGGTGAAGACCTTCTGACGAAGACAGACATCATGAGGTGAGATAGAAAACAGGCTGAAATAAAGTGGTTCTGCCATTTGAAAAGAAATGTTTTTATATAAATACCCCCCCCCCCCCCCCACACACTCTGATCGTTTCTCTCATCACTGAAATGACGACTTTCACCTTTTGCTCATTGAACTTCAGTCCAGGCTGATTCCATCATGCAGCTGCAGTACCTGCCGCTCTCCACCAGATAGCGCTGTGTCGCTGTGACAGGACCCCACGGCGTCCGGAGGTGGCAACCCCTCCTCCGCCCCCCACCCCTGCTCCGCCCTGCGACGGCACGCAGGCAATAAATTTGGCTAAATTAACCACTAAATGGTTATCTCAAGCAATATGTATTGGCATTAATCAGGAGCCGCTCAAACAGAAACAGTCGGACGCGAAGCGAGGGCCACTAAATTCATATCCCACTCCTCCATTTAATTATGGACACAAATAGGTTTTTCCAGCACAGAGAAGAAAGAGAGAAAGGAGAAGGTGATTTATACAAAAAGAAGGCCAGTAATTAAAAACTATTAGAAACTAATAGCATTGTTTAAGACGACATCCCCAGGGCCGCTGTAATTGACTTTGGTCGGGGGGGGGGGGGGGGGGGGGAGAGAGAGAGGAGGAGAGAGAGGGAGGGAGAGAGAGAAAGAGGGGAGAGAGAGAGGAGAGAGAGAGTGAGAAAGAGGGGAGAGAGAGAGAGAAGAGAGAGAGAGAAAGAGGAGAGAGAGGGAGGGGGAGAGAGAGAGAGGGAGGGAGAGAGGAGAGAGGGGGAGAGACAGAGAGAGAGAAAGAGAAGAGAGAGAGGAGAGAAAGAGAAGAGAGAGAGGAGAGAGAGGAGAGGGGGGAGAGAGAGAGAAAGAGAAGAGAGAGAGGAGAGAGAGGAGAGAGGGGGGAGAGAGAGAGAAAGAGGGGAGAGAGAGAGAGAAAGAGAAGAGAGAGAGGAGAGAGGGGGGAGAGAGAGAGATGGAGGGGAAAATAACTTGTTTGCATGTTAAGGCAGAGATGGTGAGATCACGTCACCTTGAATGTGACCTTGCTTTGTTTGTACGGCAGAGTAAATAACGACACAATGAATGCACACACACACACACACACACACACACACACACACACACACACACACACACACACACACACACACACAGTGCTGCCTGTTCAGATGACTGCAGGTCCTCAGAGAGCAGCTCAGTGTATCAGCATGTCCAATGGAGGAGGACACACACACACACACACACACACACACACAGACTGTGCTGTACAGAATGCTGTCTCTCTGTCTGTCGTGTGAGACTAAACTGTCTCCAGAACATGAAGACATTCAAATTTCAGTCCTCATGAGGACCAATCATCAGCTGACACGGGGCTTCTGGGTAATCCTGATTTGAGAGCTTTTATTCAGTAACAGACGAAATCTGACCACAGCAGTTCAGCCAGTCAGCAACTGTGTCTCACACTGATCTGAGTCGTGGACAACCGAACCCTGTGGTCCACCGGTGTCTCTCAAGTTAGAACAGATCCACGTCCTTCGTTCTGCTGTCTCATTGGTCAAAACCACAGTCAGCTGTGATCAGTGCGGTCCAGGAGGCGCCGAGCTCAGCACAGCAGAGCGCCGGCCTCTCACCTGGAGGACGGTCGCCTCAGAGCCGCCAGGTGGACGCCGGGGCGGAGGCGGAGCTTCTGAAGCGCTGTACGAACAGCAGCTTTCAGGTGTCGTGTTGACGTGCGCCTCCTCAGACTGAGGACGTCAGAGGTCAACGTCTGACGTCCGTCTCAGTGAGCGGACGACGAGCACGCGAAGCTGCAGATGAATGAAAAACCTGCTGACTGGACTCCAGTCTCAGATCACAGCCGTCTCCGTCCTCAGCCTCCTTTTCGTCCATCTTTCCGTCTGTTTGCAGGTGAGCTTTGTGTTCGCCCTCCTCTCTTACTCCTCCATTAAATCAGCCACTCTCTGATCGCCCACTAATGAAGGAGAGGAGAGGAAGAGAGGGAGAGAGAGAGGGAGAGGGAGAGCGCTGGAGGCTCGCCCGAGGCTGCAGGAGAGACCGATAGATTAAAGGAGCTCTATTCCCTTTTAAAGCCTCTCCACCTCACTTCTTTCTCTGAGCCTCCTCCGTCACTCTCTCTCTCTCTCTTTCAGTCAATGTCACTCTCTCATTGTCTTTCTTTCTGTTTGTCTCCTTTTTATACTCCTCTCATTGCTTCGTTCACTCCATCTTCCCCCTTAATCTTCCGGATTTCCTCTTTAGTCTCATCTACCTTTCTGATTACCTTTATCCCATTTACCCCGAGTGTGTGTGTGTGTGTGTGTGTGTGTGTGTGTGTGTGTGTGTGTGTGTGTGTGTGTGTCACATTAACGTACAGGTAATTTACTGCTGTGAAATTGCGTTATGGAAACGTCCTTTCTGTCTGTCAGGAGATGGAGGGATGGAGACCTTCTGTTTGGTGAAAGAGAGAAAGTGTGTGTGTGTGTGTGTGTGTGTGTGTGTGTAGACCGCCGCTCTGTCGCCCTCTGCTGGTGCGCTGCAGAACAGCTTGAAGACGTTGAAGTTAAAGTAGTGGATTCAGCGGCGTCGACTGTCTCGTCGTGTGGACGCTGACAGTCGGCGCCGTCACCTGACCTGAAGGCAAACGTGGTGCGTCTCAGGCCAAAGTCAGCAGTGTGTGATAACCTCAAGGGGGCGCTATGATGGGACATGACGAGTGGCGTCAGGTGAAGGCATCCTTTAGTATGGATAAGATAACCGGACACTGCGTTCCAAGATGGCGGCTCGTTTATACCACTGACAGCCGCTCAAAGGGAGGATTCTTCATTCAGGCTAACTTTAGCATTTAGCAGCTAAAGGCTTTCTGCTGATTCCTGCAGACACGAGCGACAGGGCTGCTCACAGCCAGTCTTGCTAACTAGGCATAGTATCATTTATACTGTAACTTGGTAATCAGAGATTAG
The DNA here is from genome assembly GCF_051107435.1 of Chaetodon auriga. Classification (NCBI taxonomy): domain Eukaryota; kingdom Metazoa; phylum Chordata; class Actinopteri; order Chaetodontiformes; family Chaetodontidae; genus Chaetodon; species Chaetodon auriga. The sequence goes on from NC_135087.1 coordinate 1,191,488, forward strand.
CTTGTTAGCATCAGTGCTAGCTCGGCTAGCCCCGCTGATCATGTGACCCTGGTCTTGAATGTTGGAGCGGTTTTCCGAGGACTGAAAGACTAAAGTCTGGAAGCTTCACATGAGATTTGTCTGCTGCCACCTGATTGGTGGGACGTCTCAACCTGACATGAGGAGGCGGAGCTAAGCGACCTGCAGACATCTGATGACAGAGTGGGTCAGACCAGCTCCAGGTGTCGGCAGGAATATAACATTCATGTTTTCATGAGTGTAGAATCACCTTAGAATGAGTCTGCATGTTTCTACAGCAGCCCAGAAGGGACAAACCAAACACGTGTGTGTGTGTGTGTGTGTGTGTGTGTGTGTGTGTGTGTGTGTGTGTCATTGAAGTTCTCCATGTTTCTCGTTCATCCCAAAAGGCTTTTTTTTTTTTGGTGTGTGTTTTACTAACGTACCTGTGAGGATAGTTTCACAGGTGTGTGTGTGTGTGTGTGTGTGTGTGTGTGTGTGTGTGTGTGTGTGTTTCGTCTGCACACAGATAAAAAATGCCTTTCAGTGTGTGTGTGGATTCATTAAAGGCAGAGTCAGTCCAGAGAGACGAGCTCTGCTAAAACGCCTGCAGGCTTAAATCCACCGAGCTTTCGCTTCTGCGCTGCTCTCTCGCTCGCTCTCGCTCTCTTTTACGCCCATGCTTTTGAATGTCTCTCTACCCTCTCTCTCCAAACCATCTCGTCCTCTCTCCTGTCGTCCTCTCTGTCGGCCTCTTTCCTGTCTCTGCGTGTCCAAATGTCTCTTTTTCCTCCCACTCTGTTGGTATTTTTGTCCTCTCTTTAAAGAAGTGAGTATCTCGTCTTTTTGGGACTGAGACAGTGTCCCTCGTGTCCTCCTTTGACTCCCTCCTCTCTGGCAGAGAAGGAGAAAATCTCTCCTCCTCTTCTTTTTGTGAGAACGATGCATCTTCCTCTATCGTGTCCTCTCGTTTTCACAGTTTCACTCGATAATATTTCGACTTTCTTCCTCCTCTGTTGATATTTGATGTTCATAATCTCCAAAACTTTGGACCCAAGTAACCAAGTACATATACTCAACTACTTCAGAGGTAAATACTGCACTTTTTACTTCAATAAATGAGTGAATTTTCACGTATTAGAAGTATTTTTGAATGAAAAGCTCTTTTTAAGTCAAAGTAAATATAAACACTTATTTATTTATTGTAAACTTTATTTTATCTTCTGCCGTGTTTGAATGTTCGGTGTGAACTGACTGAACTGTGTCTGTAGCCGTCCGTCCGTCCGTCCGTCCGTCCGTTTCCTGTTTACACAACATGACAAACCTGAAAACAAAGCAGCATCAGCCCGAACACACAGCACTGGGTCTGATCTGAGCTCAGCCTGATTCAGGTCCTGGATCAGGTCTCCAGTGGACACGTGGACAGATCTAAGTCGTCTTTCTGACAAACTGATCAGCAGAGAGAAAAAGATCCTGTGTTCTGTGATGGGACACAAACTGGGATCGACCATTAGCTTTACTGGTTTTTTTCTGTAACTTTCCCTCCATTGTTTCTCTCCTGACAGAGTCCCATGCTTTTATTGTGAAAGAATAACGTGCACCTCCTGTCGTCTGTCATCAACTCAAACCTGGACTTACTTTCCTAATGAAGATGAATATTCTCTCTCTCTCTTCCTCCTTTCCTCTCTGCCTCTGTGTAAAACCACATCCTCTCCCTCCTCCTCCTCCTCTTCTGTTCTTCGTCTCTCTCTCTCTTCTCCAGCTCAAACTGGATTTTCTGGTCTCTCTCTCTCTGTGAAACGATGGTGTTTTCTCTTCCCGCCTCTTTCTTTCATTCCTTACAGAGAAGAAGAGTCACACATCTTCCTCTTCACCTCCTTTTCTGTCTGTAAATCACTCGCTCTCTGTCTTTCTCTGAGAAAAGACGAATCTCTCTCTTCTTGTCTTCGCCTCCTCCTCAGCCGGTAAATCACTCGCTCCCTTCCTTTGTGAGAAGACGAGCTCGCCCTCGATCCCTCTCCCCCCCCCCCCCCCTCTCTCTTTCTCCCCCTCTCTCTCTCCCTCTCTCTCTCTCTCTCTCTCGCCCTCGATTCCTCTCTCTCTCTCTCCCCCCCCCCTCTCCCTCTCTCTCTCTCTCTCCCCCTCACCCTCTCTCTCTCTCTCCCTCACCCTCTCTCTCCCTCTCTCTCCCCCTCACCCTCTCTCTCTCTCCCCCCCCCCCCTCTCTCTCTCCCTCTCTCTCTCGCCCTCGATCCCTCTCTCTCTCTCTCTCTCCCCCTCACCCCCCTCACCCCCCCCCCCCCCCCCTCTGTTCTCGGAGTGGAAACGAGGACAGATTGACTTTGAGATCTGACCCGGTTAAGACCGGCTGTCAGCAGGTAATGATAGAGACTTAGAGAGCGACGCCTCTTCACAGAGAGGGATCACGCCTCGTCCTCCACTTAAAAAGAAGCCTTTTAAAATTTAGATCCCTGTTGAGAGAACAGGCTATCCCTCTAAAATACACCTTGATCGATTCCCTAACTATCCGACTCCTGCAGCAGCGGGAGAACCGAGAGCAGACGTGGAAATAAATCCCACCAAAAAAAATCAGCTGCAACGACTTTTTCTGCTCAACTCTGCAGGAAATCTTTGACAAACAGGCTTATTCTGAGACAGATTTTATGTTTTTAAGCAGAAATTCAAAGGAAATGCCACGTCCTGGTTCAGTCAGGAACGTTTTTAGGAAACTTTTCCTGCAGGCTGACCTCGGGAAGCCGCTCCTGATGCTGGTTTCTGGGCTCAGAGGTGTCCTGAGGTCGGACCGATGGACCGATGGACCGATGAGCCGCTGATGGTCAAACACGAGCCTTAAGTGTCTCTTTGTAACCTTCAATCACACAGTTTGACAGGACGACTCCGTGCTGTCGTCTCCTCATATGTGAAAGCTGTTTCAGTTCAGGAGGAAAGAATCTCAACTCCATGAGTCAGGAGCAGGATGTCCAGAGGTTTCAAACCGGTCCGACACAAACCTCCAGAGTCTAACCAAAACACACACTGCCTGTCCAACCCATCACTGTCCAAACCCAAACCGGACTCGTCAGCGTCCAATTAGGCAGAAAGCTTCAGCGCGTTTGCTAAAACAGGTGAGAGTCATTAGACGGCTGCTCTGAAATCAGCTGCCACACAATCAGCGGCGAGTTCACCAAGCCACCGAATTAAAGCGCCGGCAGAAAGGCCGATTTCAGAACAATCTGACTGTGCTCCATTTGACGGCGAGCACCTCGGCGGCCCGCAGCCATCCATTTCTGAAAGCCCCCCTTTCAGAGAGGAAATTAATTTTGAAAGAGGAAGAATAAAACGAGCGGCCGAGGTGACTGAAGGTGCTGTATTAGACCACGCTCGACTAAAACCGAGTCATTTACAGCGCTGGCTGCCGGCTCGCCTCCCTGACCTCCCATCCTCTCACAGACACAGAGGAATAATCTGCCTCCGCATTTCACTTCCTTTTTTCCGTGTTTTACACATCCTAACCTCCCCCCTCCTCGCTCCGCCTGACCCCGCCGGGCCGCCGTAGAGTCACTTCCTGATTGCCGCTGTGGATGTTCAGAGCTCAGGAAGTTTTGGAGACGATAATTGAAAAAGTTTGAGGGAGCTCGCTGCTTTCTGTTCTGTGTGGCGAGGTGTGTGACACGTCTTCATTTCCGCTGTTTGAAACGTTCACCAGGTGTGTTTACAGGTACACGAAGCCTCGCTGAAACATGAATCCTCAGAGCTTTTGTGTGAGGAAACAAAAACCAACATACTGTATATTTCTGTTTGTGAACGCAGCTCGAAGGTCGGACACCCTGAAGACACCCAGAGACGGACCTTCAGGACACGATCCCACAGCCCGACCGCAGGTCTGAGGTTTGACTCCCGTCAGGCTCGCCGTCCTTGCCGTGTGCTTGTTATTATTTGTCGTTCCGCCCAAACGCCTTCACGCCGTGAACGCCGAGCAGCTCTGAACGCCTCCTCAGCTTTTACCACCACAGTAAAGATCTGACTGCAGCAACAAACAGCACGCCGCAAATCATCCCGACAGCCACTAAACAGGGACGCCGAACCTCTGCCTCTGTGTGTGTGTGTGTGTGTGTGTGTGTGTGTGTGTGTGTGTGTGTGTGTGTTAGCAGAGTGTATTACGCCGCCTGACAAGGGTAATAAGACTGTAGAGTTGCTGCTGTGAGGAAACTTTTCCAGGATACCGGAGAGCAAAAAGATTCTCTAAATGGCCTTTAGCTCCAAACTTTAAATCTGGAAACACTGCTGCTGCAACAACCCCCCCGAGCTGGAAGGAGCACTCAGAGCGTCACTGCAGTAAAAACAGCAATACCTCACTGCACAAATACTCAGAAAAGTACTCTGTAATGCCCCGTACCATACGGATATCATCTGAATATTATTACTAAAATATTACTATTGGTGTTGCAGCTTATTGCAACAACGACCCGTGCTGATCGATCAGCTGACTTGGCTGTCCAATCAGTGTGGAGCATGTGGTCAGGTGGTGACTCACAGTCCAGGTGACTCTGTCTGATCCCCTCCACGTCCTCAGCATGGATGAACTGGTAGCATCTCTTCCCCACAATGTCCACTGGAGTCAGGTCCATGTAGTCGCTGATCCTGGAACACACAAGAACAGGAAGTTTAGGCTTTTTTGTACTAATTACCTCGAACGCATCACTTCCTGTCACGCCTCAAACAGCTGAGTTGTATTTAACTGACGCACGGCAGCTGACGAGGCCGTCATCACTTCCTGTCAGCGTTCGGTGATGAAACACAGCCGGTTTCTGTCAGCGGTCGGTTCGCTGGTTCTGCTCTGAAAGGTCAAAGTTCACGCTGTGGGAACTCGCTCCAGATGAAAACACACAGCAGCTCGCTGCAGCGCGACGTGATGAGCTGCCGGTGATGGTGTGCAGGAGCCTGAGCCGCAGCCAGACTATCAAATCCCACGAAGTCTTCAGACAGATTAAGCAGAGAAACCCTGAGAACGGCCTTAAAAAACATGAGGAAACACGTCGGCGGGCGGCAGATAACGGAGAGAGGCTGGCTCAGGCGCCGTGCCATCCGTCCAATCCCGTCAGGCCTGCTCCACACTGCAGCTCTGAACACGTGAAGACGGCAGCGTCCGTCAACCGTCTTCTACAAACCTCCTTTAGTCTCACGCTTCAGCCTGTCAGCGGCCTCCACACGAGCTCGGAGCGCACACGTCTCTTCGTCCCGCGTCCGTCTTTCATGACACCGAGCGGCCGGAAGTGGAAACACCGTGAAACTTTGAAACGTGAAACTCGTCACCGCGGGACAATCTGCTCCGTGTGGCGCCGACACTCGACGATTACAAAGAGCGATTCAGGGAGGGAGAAAAAAAAAAGAGCTAATAACCCGACAACAGAGAGTGAAGCCGTCTGTCTATTGTGCAGGTAACACACATCAGCTCTAAAAGGTTTAATTTGAACAAATTCGCCACAGGATAGACAGAACAATTTCCAAGGTATCATTCTGATAGAGGACGGGTGGGGGGGGACTAATGTCTGGCAGGCAGATAACAGCACACTCTGTTCTTTGGAAAAAAACCTTCCTCCCATTTTCTCATTCTCTTAGAAACTCATCCTCAGAATGGGGCCGTAATGGGAGCGACGGCGCTCGTCTGTTCGCTTTCTGTCGCTCCGCACTGAATATCATCATCCGCCTCGCATTGTGTCCCTTTTTCCGCCCACAAAAAAAGCAATCTGTCGACTATCATTTTTCCCTCCTGTCTTTTTATAATAAAACATGAAGGTTTTTTCTGCGGCTGATAGGAATCTCTGCGGTCAGCCGGTTAACTCCCGAGCCAGATCCTGATGCCTATCTGCTTTATCTGGACGGAGGGAAGGAGCCCGATCCATCAGCGGCACATTTCACTGTTAAACCAGGGAGGATTGGGTCAGACTTCCTCATGAATAAGAAGCTCCGACGAGGGAGACAACTCTTTTTTCTTCCCTTGAACAGCAGGTGAATGCAGAAGCAGTTAAAGCTGACGTCCACCTCCTTCCTCCTCTACCTGTTCTCGCAGTAGACGATCTTGAGGTCCATGTTGACCCGGGTGACGAACATTTGGCAGTCGATGCGAACCTCGTTGATGGTGGGCGGCGGCAGGGCGTGGGCCACCACCACCATCCCCATGATCTGATTGGGCACCGAGCGGCTGTGCGTCAAAGCCATCCTGATGCGCAGACGCCCCGTGATGTGGATCACCTGAAAGAACAGAACAATGAGGTCACACTCAGGTAAGACCGGTCCAGACGGATTTATGATCCGCCCATTTTACCCAGAATGCTTTGGGAGCTGGCTTGTACGCTGGCAGCAAATGATCCAAGAATGCATTTGACAACAACCAGCAGCGACACGAGCCAAACTCACAGCTCCGTGGTGCTTTCAGGGACACATTTGACAGTTTGCTTCCATGTTTTCGAGCCTGACAGAGACACTCGGGTCTGATTTCAGCAGCTCAACCTCAAATATCAAAGATTTATCTGGATAAGAACAAACATGTAAAGACAAATCAGTGCAGAACAGCATCGCTTTCACTCCGCAGAGGGACATTTTACTGCGTCTCGTCTGCACACAGAGATGAAAATGAACCTAAACATTGTGATTCAGGATGGCAGGAGCAGCCCGTTATGATGGTCTGCTTACTGTGTTTAACTGTATTTACATGAGATGAAGGCTGCCTGAAATGTGCTCTGAAAGACGTCCGGACAGTCGCAGCCGGAGTGTGGACACAGAGGTGGACGCAGATAAAGACAAAGTGAACTTTTGGGGGATTTCACCTCCTTTTTTTGTTCTTTTCCTGACTCCTGGGATGAGGTGAATGAGGGAGGAGAGGTGGGAGCAGAGGAGATGACAGACAGAGGAGAGTGAAGGGTGTAATTATCCAGAGCTTTAAACTGGCGTGAAGCTTCAAAAGTCGGTCGGACGCGACGGATCTGTGAGAAATGTTAATCAGCCGCCGCTCGCGGGGGACATGTTTGTCTTTTAAACGCAGCGTCACCTGCTTTCTGTCCCTGCTGTCTGTCCTCACATACGGCGAACATGAGGGTCAAACAACAGAGGCCAGACGGAGGGACAGAAAGTCCAAAGTCAGACGGTGCGTCTTCATGCTAACGCTCAGCTTTCGCCTGCACAGCCGCCATTCCTCCATTTTTCCTCTAACTGATTAATTGTTTAATCTGTAACATGTCAGTTTCAGTTAAGCCAAAGGTTAGAAAGCAGCTTTACAGTGCTGGAAAGTGCGTTTGTTAACTTGTGATGGAGCTACAGTTTCCTCCCGCTTCGAGCCAATCACGTCCTGGACGAGACACACGGGATGAGACTGACGTCCGTCCTCTCAGCTGACTCTGCAGAGGCCTGCGGTCAGCGAGCACTGACCAAAACATTCTGGACTGATAATTATTCATCAATGCAGTTTGTGTCAGAGTCAGAGCGGAGCTGAAACTTCACTCCCGACGTCTGACTGTCAAATACGACCTTCGCAGAAAGAGACGACCAAAGAGTCTGAAACAGACGAGTTAACGGCGTCAGCCACCATCAAACATCTGCGACGCTGCGGGAGAAGAAGCTGCTGTCCATGGTGTACACTTACTTACTTACTTATATGCTAGCAACCCACCTCGCTAGCTTGCAGTTAGCTAACTGGTAGCAATCCAGCTAGCTCTGCGAGCGAGCAGGTCATTGGCTGGTGTACATAAAGCTCCGCCTCTAGAAGATTCAGCTGTATGTTTCCATGAAAGCTGATGGAGTCAGTTTGTACTGAAACTGAAGCTGACAACAGGCACATGTCAGTGCCTTGCTCAAAGGCACCTGCACAGTAATGGAGGAGGAGGTGGAGGAGGAGGAGGAGGAGGAGGAGGAGGGGGAGGAGGTGGCGGCTGCCTGCAGGTCCAATCAGCTTCTTCCACCTTCAGGTCGCTGCTGCAACACAACGGCTTTAAAACTACTAACTGTAACGCTGTATTGTGTCTGTGTGTGTGTGTGTGTGTGTGTGTGTGCGTGAGTGTTGCAGCGATGTGTGTGTCACTGAGTGTGAGTGTGTGCAGTAATATATGCATACGTGTGGATGAATATTTATGGGCGTCTCTGTCTCCACAGTGATTTGCATGTGATCTGAGTCTGCCAGGTGGAACATGGTATACGAGAGACACACACACACACACACACACACACACACACACACACACACACACACACACACACACACACACTTTTATTTTGGCTAAATAACAAAATAAAAGCACTCCTTGATTATTTGGACTGAAAAATGAATCTTTTTCAGTTTCATCAGTGAAACGAGTCGTTCTTTCAAAATGCTTCACATGTTTTTATCTTCATGTATGAATTCAGTGAATTCATCACAAATTCAAAGAATCAACCCAATCAATCAATCAATCAATCAATCAATCAATCGATGAACTGATTGATTACAGCAGCTCGTTGTCGTCTTTGCAGAGAGTCCAGTGTATTAGAGTGGGATAAAGCAAGAGAGAGAGAGCACACACACACACGCACACACACACACACACACACACACACACACACACACACACACACACACACACACACACACACACACACACACCTATTTGTCCACGGTGGGATTACAGATTTCCATATGATCACTTCATTTTAAGACGGATCGTGAGACTATAAGCCAGTGTCTGATAACATGCTCTCCTGTCTCCAAGGAGATCCCTGTCACACACACACACACACACACACACACACACACATATGAACACACAGATACGTTGGTCAGATCACATAATCCTGTCTCCTCAGAATGTGTGTGAAGTCAGTCAGCAGATTTAGCAAAGATCCTGTGTGTGTGTGTGTGTGTGTGTGTGTGTGTGTGTGTGGTCTCTGCAGAGACAGACAGCACAAACACGACGTCACTGTGTCCAAAGTGTCTTCAGTCCAGCTCCACTGTCGGTGCTGAAGAATAATTCATTTTTACTGGATCAGTTTTATTTTATTGATATTTTCATATTCAACTTCTTTTCATTGAAAAACACACGTCTGTCTCGTCGATGAGGCTCATTCTGGATAAATATCACCAGTATTTTCTCATGTGTTCAATGCTGCTGTCAATCAAAGTCCTGGTGGGGCCAAAATGTTGACTTTTTTATTCAAATAAAGTTTTTTTGGAGCGAACATCCAACTGCAGGCGACACGCTGCACGTTGGACTGTTTGTGTTTTCAGTTCAAAGGGACGATGTCAAAACATCAATCAAACTAAGGCGGACCAATCACCTGGACCGACACCACCGGACGCTGAGGGTCCGCCTCCAAGCAGAGCCTGGTGTGTGTCACCTGTGAAAGCTGCTGACAGGTGTGTGAATCAGAGAGCTCGGGTTCCCTCTGATGCATGTCGTGAAGCACAGTGACGGTCCACCAATGACGTCGCAGCGCCGCTCATCACTTTTTAGGACAGGAAGCACGAGGCGACGGCGACCAAACGAGCTGAACTCACCTTATATCCTGAGGACTTGATGTGGACTCCTCTCTTTGTGAGCGTGGACTTCATCCTGATGAAGAACGATCGTTCCAGACTGTTATCGGGGGCCAGAAGACTGGGACTGCTGGACTCCACTGAGGACACAGAGACACACAGACACAGAGGGAGACATATTCAAATGATTTCATGATCTAAAGCATGAACAGACGCCCTCGAGGACTCAGAACCTGATCTGAGCTGAACGATGAGGAACGATGCGGATCGCTGTAAAACAAATAAACTCATTCATTCTCTCAGCAGGACCGGTCGGCCAATCGCAGCCGCTGTCAACCTGCCAATCATCTCGGAGCAGCTCAAGGCAATCAAAGAGCGAAATGTCAAAACACGTCAGGAGGCGAGACGGGAGAAAAACAAGACAAACACGACGCTCAGGCGCAAATTAAAGGTGCGTTAAGGAGAAATATCCAATTTGTTTGAAAGCTGTAATCTGTCAAAATAAAAGTCTGAGTGGAGCTGAAGCCTCCATAAAGAGATCACACTCCTCCACCCGGCCGCCGCCGTGCCGTCCTTCACGACATTAAATCCCACACAGGAAGTACATTTTTCATGCCCCCCCCTCGCCCGGCGAGCGGCGTCCTGAAGGTGAGACGCTCCATTTGTCAGCGGCAGAAATCAACTGCATATTCATAAGTTCTGCATCCATCAGAGCGAGTGATGGGAGGACAGACAGCCGGGACACGTCTCGTCGTACGAACGCACACATCAACGACGCGCAGCTCCACAGGACAGCTGGCTGTGGTCAGGCTTCACCGTACCTGCGAGGACCCTCGCTCACACGGCGCTTCCCTCAACCCCAGCCTGCAACCGAGAGGAAGTTCAGCTCCACACAGCCGGGTCTCAGTCCGAGCGTCTGTCCATCACGTCTGTCAGTGATAAGAACTGAACGTCTGAGTTCAGTGACCACGGCGAGCAGCGGGCCAATCAGACGAACTGATTATCTGAACTAAACGTGTTCACAGGAAGTGTGGGAAAACTGTGTTTCAGCAGAGGTCACATGACTGAGTGTGCTTGTGTGTTAAAACCGTGTTTGTGTGTGTGTGTGTGTGTGTGATGTAATCTGAAACACACACACACACACACACACACACACACACACACACACACACACACAGGCTGCCTGTGAAACAGGAAGCAGGACACAAGCAGCGACCTCTGCCCTCAGAGTCGTCCACGGCGCCCTCCTCTGGTCTTAAATATGATGTTGACTCACATGATGTGAGAACTTAATGCTGCTTGATTGACATTTTTTATCAGCACGAGGAAACATGTTTAATTAATGTATCTACAAAGCTGCAAAATGTTTCCTGATATTTCTGCATTTCATTTGTTTCCCTTCATTATTCGCTCGAGCGTGTTGAACGTTTTCTCATGTTCAGGTTAGAAAGTCGAGTCTCTGCTGTCGAAGTCCTGCACTTTGATCAAATCACTGTGAAAAATACTGCGAATCTGCGGGAGCGCTTTGTGTTGACGGGGTGAGTTAAACATCGTCACCCGGCGTCCACTTCTGTCTCAGGTGGACAGGCGTCACACTTCACGCAGCCTCGTCCTCGTCCAACAAACGTGATTTGGACATTCGAACAAACGACAGATGTTTTTCTTGAGTCTCTCGTTCACTGTGGTTTGGTCTGAAAGGAGAATCTCACTTTAATATTCAGTGTGTTTCTGTGTCTGAGTACACACTGAGTACACACTGAGTACACACTGAGTACACACTGTACTGCATGTGTACTGCACATATCTGTGTTCACCACAGTACCAGCGAGTGTTTTTGTGCTGTGAGGCTGCTTGATTTACTCTCTCTCTCTCTCTCTCACACACACACACACACACACACACACACACACACACACACACACACACACACACACACACACACACACGTCTCCGGTGGACGCGGCAGTTTGATCAGCGCTGATACGTGTTGACAACGCCTAATCTGAAAAAATTGAAAGAAATGAATTAATATGCAAATTCATCCTTTATAATATAAATGTCCTTGAAGGAGGAGAGACAAGAGGTGAGGGAGGGAGGGAGGGGGGAGGGAAAAAGAGGGGAAACAGAGAGGAAAAGAAGAAAACAAGGAGAGAGAGGAGAGATGAAAAGGAGACATACAAACAAATGAAAGGATGCAGAAAAGAGAAAAAAGAGAAATGAAGAGAGATGAAGAAAAGAGGAAGATGAAAGGGAGGAGAGGATAAGGAGAAAGGATGAAGGAGGAAAAAATGAAAAAGAACAGATGAGAGAGAAAAAGATAAAAAGGATGGACAGAAATGAAAGAAAAGAAAAATATATATAATATATTTAATAAAAAATATTAAAAAGGAAGTTGAAAAAGTGAAGGAGAGAGAAAATTAAAAAGAAAAGGATAGAAAAAAGAGAAAGAGGGAGTGAAAGGAGCAGGAGATTGAAAGAAAGGAGGAGAAAGAGAGAGAGAGAGAGAGAAAGAAAAGGAAAAATGTGTGAGCATGTAAGGAACAGAGGAAGAAAAACAGGGAGGAGGAGTGGAAGGAGGGAGGAAATGGGAAGTAGAAAAAAGTATAACTTCAAAAAGGAAGGAAGGAAGAGATGAGAGAGGGAGAGAAAAGGAGGACAAAACAGTAGAGAGACAACAAAAGAAGAAAGAGAGAGACGTATGGGAGGAGAAATGAAGGAGGAAGAGAGGGAAGAACAAAAAAGACAGGAAGAGGAAGAGAGTGTGAAAGAGAAGAGAGAAGTAGAAAAAACAACGGAGGGAATGAAAAAAACAAATGAATAAAAGAGAGGTGGGGAAAAGAGATGGGAAGGGAGAAGAAGGAAGGAGAGAAGGAAAAGAGGAATAATGGGAAAAAAGAAAATAAGGGAAGGAAGGAGGAGGAATGAGAGGAAGAGGAGGTGGAGAAAGGGTGGGACAGAGATGAGGGAAGAAGAGTGAACGAGGGTGAGAGAGGACTGAAATAAAGGAGAGGAGGAAGAGGCGTCCCAGGAGGAGCCCCCCCCCGCCCCCCCTTTCCGTCCTCCAGCCCTCCGTCAGTCCGTCCTCTTGGTCCTCCAGGAAATCAGCCGCCGGCCTGACGGAGGAATAATGATGATGGAGGGAGAGAGGAAACAGAAGAGAGGGAGGACGGATGAACGACAGGGGAGCAGGACCCCCCCCCCCCCCCAGCTCTGTTATTCACTTTGAATTAATGGGATTAGTTTCCCCACAGAAACACACACACACACACACACACACACACACACACACACACACACACACGAGAGAGAGAGATATCACTTTCATTGTCATACACACACAGTCTCCCCGTTCATTTACACACACACACACACACACATACACACACACACACAGAAGCCTTGGCAAGGAGGTGTTGGTGTGTGTGTGTGTGTGTGTGTGTGTGTGTGTGTGTTCTTGTACAATTCCAAACAATTTCTGCATGAATGGAGTGAAGGAAGAACACACACAGAAGGAGGAGAGAAGAAGAACAACAACACATGAAGAAGAAGAGAAACGGAAGAAGACCAGAAGAAGAAGGAAGAAGAGGAAGAGGTGAAGCTGAAGAGTCAGATAGACGAAGAAGAAACAAACAGAAGGAAAGGAGAGGAAGGAGAGGAGGATGATGAGCTTTAGGAAGAAGAAGAAAAAACAGAAGAGGAGGAGAGAAAAAGAAATGAAGACCAACAGAAGGAGAAGAGGAGGAAAGGAAAGAGGAAGAGGAGAAAAACAGATTGGAGCTGATCCCAGCCGACACTGGGAGGGAGGCGGGTTCATCCTGGACAGGTGACCCGTCCATCACAAAGACAAACAACCAATCACAGCTCACACCTGCAGACAGTCACCAATCACCCTGTCACTGTTTGGACGGGGGAAGGAAGATGAGGGAGGAAGACGCTAAGTCCACACAGGAGGCCCTGACAGAGGAGGTGTCAGTGCTAACCCTGCCGAGGAGGAGAAAAGGTGAAAGGGAGGAAAGAAAAAGAGGAGAAGGAGCACGAGTTAAAAGATGACAAACAGGGGAGAAAGAGGAGATGGAGGTGTGACTGAGGGAGAGAGGAGGAAGAGACAAACAAAGAGGAAGAAAAGATGAAGAAGAAGAAGAAGTGGAGAGGGAAGAGAAGAAGAAGAAATCAGAAGTAAACAAGAAGAAGATGAAGAGGAGGTGGTGGAGGGTATGGAGGAGGAGGGAGTGAGGAGGAAAACAAAGAAGATGGACAGAACAAAAAGAAGAAGAGGAGGAGGAGAAGGAGGTGCAACTTCTGCAGCAAATGAAGTGAAAGGAGGAGGAGCAGAGGGAATGAGAAACAGAAAAAGATGACAAACAGAAGAAGAAGAAGAGGAGGAGGAGGAGGAGGAGGAGCAAAAGGAATGAAAAGAAAAGGGGAGAAGGAGGAGGGGGAGTAAAGATGAAAAAGAAGACAAACTGAAGAGGAGGTGGAGGAGGTGGAGGATCGTGTGGGGATTCAGAGGTGTTTCTCATTCAGCTCGTTTGGCGAGCGGTGCCGCGGCGTCTTCGGGGACGGCGCTCCTACAAGACAAAGATTAGTGCTACAAAGGCAGCAGGTGGCTGCCGGCGGCGCCGCCGCCGACTCTGGGACCTAATTATCTACGGCACGGAAACTTTCCCCGTTTGAAGGACAAATGATTAATTAAAAAGAACAACTCACCTACGCCTGTGATCTTTGGACAATACCCAGAGTGCACCAGGCTTCTTTCCACGCGTGCGTGCGTGCGTGTGTGTGCGTGTGTGTCTCAGTGGGATGGCGTATCATTGTCAGACAGTATAATACCTCTTCCTGGTTCAGGGAGCCTGTTGTGTCCGACTGATAACTAGCTAACGTGATGCCGGCACGCGAGAGCAGACAAAACGAGCTACAACAAGGTCGCTGCGACCTCAAGACGCCGCCGCCGCCGCTACGACCAGACGGACCGATGGCGGGCTGAAATATAATTGGCTTAACAAGTGTGACATAATCCAGCAGAAGAGACGCATGTGGCACACGAACGCGTCGTTTAGCAGCTCTGAGCGGCTGAAAACACGCTGTGACATCATCAGATCAACCAAGACAGAGACAAACACAAAGTCTCATGTTCTAATGTACGTGAGGTCAAAGGTCAAGAACGAACCTTCTACTCCACGTCTGTCAGCTCCAGATCGAACATTAAACAACGTCCACAGAACCTGACCACTTCCTGTTCATCCTCCTGCTCATGCAGCGACTTCCTGCGCTGAAAGCCTTTGTGCTCTGAGCGCTTCATGAACGTCACCTGAGGCCGTTCGACTGAAACACGACCTTCAGCACGAGCTCGCCTCAGCTGATTGGCTGTTTGCTTCATGTTGTTCTGTCGGTGCTGAAAGAAACTTCCACCAGAGTTCCAGCATGCAGCTCCACGAAAGCACAAAGGTGATCTTTAAAGTCAAGCTCACATCAAACATGGAGGGTGGACTTTTCAACCAGTCCAGGCTAGCTGTTTCCCCCTGCTTCCAGTGTTTGTGCTAAGCTAAGCTAATCGCACCTGGACTGCAGCACACACAGATGACTGACATCCATTTTCAACTGCTCCTTTAACACAGCAACAAACCAATGAACCTGCATGACGGTCCAACACACACACACACACACACACACACACACACACACACACACACACACACACACACACACACACACCCTCTTGTTTCTCTCATTTCCCTCCTTTTCTCTCTCTTTTCCATCACTTCCTCTTCTTACCCACAATGCAACGAGGGCCGGAGCCGAGGGACATCAGAGAGGTGGCGGGCGAGAGGCAATCATGACAAATGTGTCGTAGCTCACTCGCTCGCACACACATACATATATAAGAGCAGACATAAGTTAAACACAGTGTGTATATATATACACACACACACACACACACACACACACACACAGTGGAGGTGAAGGCATTCATCACAGACACACAGTGTTGTCAGTGAAAGTTTAATTGTGTAAACACTCTGTAACTGTCCTGTCATATTCCTGCCTCTCCGGCTCACTATCGCCTCCTCGGCTGTAATTGAATTGCTACCGCTGGGGGGGTGGGGGGGTGGGGGGGGAGGCCAGTCTCACCTTATGAATAGAATGTGTTTCCTATCAGACGGGATTTGACAAATTGTGTCAGCGAGAAAAGCCCAAGTGATAATTTTTCAGTTTACTGAAGGTGGAGGAGGAGGTACAGGTAAGGCGGGGGGGGGAGCGGGAGGAGAGGGATGAGGATGAAGAGAAGGAAGGAAAGAAGAGAAGGAGAAAAAGGCAGAGGAAAGGAAGAAGAAAGGGGTGAGGGAAGGAAGAGAGAGCAGAGGAGGGAAAGGAGGGAAGCGTGGAGGAAAAATGAGAGGAGGAACATGCTGAGACGGATGAAGGTGATTATTCAGAGGAAGAGGGTGCAGAAAGAAAAATGAGGGAAAGGCAAAGCAGGAGGAGAAGGAAGAAGCAGAATAGGAGGGAGAGGAAGAGGAGGGAGGTGCACAAAGGAGGAAGAATGAGAGCAGAGGTGAAGAAGAGGAGGATAAAATGAGGAGGAAGAGAGAGAAGAAGATGATGAAAGAGGAGGAAAAACAGGATGAGAAATAGGGAAAGAGAGGAAGAGGAGGAGGAAGAGGAGGGGGAGTGAAATGAAATAACAAAAGAGTTTGAGTTCAGACTGGTTTACTTTTTCACACAGTACAGAGTGTGTGTGTGTGTGTGTGTGATGGTAGATTTCCTCAAAGCTCTTTCCCATAATGCAGTAGCCTGGGAACCAAAGGTAAAGAAAGGTAAAACCACTCCTCCTCCTCCTCCTCTCTCCCCTCTCCCCTCTCTTCCCTTCCTTCTCTCTTCCATCACCCCCCCCCCCCCCCACTCCTCCCCTCCTCCTCCTCACTGCAGTGATTAAAAAAGACTTTTATTTTGACAGTCTTATCAGGACAATGAGCTCAAATCAAACAGCGCTCTAATAGTCTGGAGACGCCTTGATCCTTCCTCTTTCTTTCTCTCCTTTTACTCCTGTCTTTCCTCCACAGAGACTCCTCCTCCTCCTCCTCCCTCCTCTCCTCCTGTGACGGGACTCTTAAGACTTCTCTAAGCTGTCTTTAGATTCTCCTCTTCCTCTTTTGGGAATGGATATGGGAAGAAGACAGAGGGGAAAACGAATAAGGGAGGGAGCAGGAGAAGAAGACAGAAAGGAAGGAGGAAGGAAGGAAGGCAGGAGAGGAAGGATGAAGACAGACAGGGACGGAGGAAGCTGAAACCAGGAGACAGAGAGGAAACAGAAAGGAAGGGGGGAGGAAGGAGAGCGTGAAGAGGAGAGTAAATGAAAAACAATTTGCTTTCTCTGATATGGACGACGGGACTGACAGCTCGTCTTTGTTTTGGATGGGGTCAGAGGTCACACACACACACACACACACACACACACACACACACACACACACACAACGGAGAGATAATAAGTAATTGTCTGTACCTGCAACCTCCATAATTACTTCCAGAGAGGGAAAGAGACAGAGGGAGACTGAAGAAGAGTGACGGAAAGCATGAAAGAGAGGGAGGTGAAGAAATGGAGAGAGAAGACAAACGCACGTTTAATGTGTGCGTGTGGACGTGAGACACTTTTACTAGAAGTGAAAATAAAAACAAACTTCAAAACAATGAAAAAAAGACGAAAAAGAAAGAAAAGAGGAAAAAGACATGAAGGATAAAGAAGCAAATGACGACACAATGAAGGAATCAGATACAAGAGCTAAAACACACACGCACACACGCACGCACACACACACACACACACACGCACGCACGCACGCACGCACGCACGCACGCACGCACGCACGCACGCACGCACACCTCCAACATGTCAGAGAGGAAAAACCAAACGAAGCAAAACAAAACAAAAACAAACAAAAACAAATATAAACAAATATGACAAATGTCAGATTTCCCGCAGAGAGGACGTCACCTGAACGCACCGTCCGGCGGCTCCTCCCGTGGCATTTGCACTGAAAACTCCTCGATCTCTGGACAAACAGCGAACGTATCGGCTTCCTGCTGCTCCGGGTCTGTTTTTACAGGACAAACCGGGACGCCGACTCGCTCGCTTCCTCACCCCGTGTCTGCGTCCCTCGTCCTCTCTGTCTGTCCAGCCGCAGACAGGAAGAGGCCCGGATCATGTGACCAACACTTTGGTCCTGACCGACACATCAGCACATTTATGGTCCTCGGAGACACGAAATGACGTCCACAGACAGCCGTCCGTCCGTCCATGGACTCATGGATTCAGCAGGTCTCAAAGGACAGCGTCCATGCAGAAGGACGGTCCAGAGCCAGCAGGAAGGAGTGTGTGCACGCACAAGACGCCGAGCAACAGCTACAAGAATCAACACCGCGAAAACCAAAATCTAAGAGAGAACAAGGAGGCAAATCGACTTTCTCATCAGACAGTCTTTATGTTCGAGCTTTTCACTTGTTGTTCTTGAGATTTTATGACTGATTCTGAGTAAGTTGATGCTTTAAACTAGGATTTCTAGAATTGTAACAAGAGCAAAACTGCTTTGTTGGAGCCAGAATTTCTTTGTATCCTGATAAATGTGCTGGTTTTTCAGTGAAGAGAACTGTGGGTCAGTTAGCTTTGATGCTAACGCAGCATGCTAACACTGTAAACATTCATTTTCACAGAGCGCTCTGGATGGAAGCTGACTCGGAATCAGTCCATCGCTGCTCGCCTGCACCTCCTCTCTCTGGTTTTATCTTTCATCTTCATCACCCGCTCTCTTCCTCCTGTCTCTGAGTCCTTCTGTCTTTGTTTCTCCTCTCTGTGTGTTTGGCCAGACGACAGCAGCGTCCCCAGATAAAAGATGACCAAACAAGAGAGGGAGGCAGGGAACAGAGACTCGAGAAGAAGAAGAAGGAGAAGAAGAAGAAGAGGAAGAGGAAGAGGAAGGAGAGGCAGAGCGGGCGAGGATGACAGAGCGAGGAGTGTGTTTGGTGTAATTGAATCCAGGCGGCGGCAGAGAGGGACAGATGGATGGACTGAGCAGATTAGCATCGTAATCAGAGGAAGGCGTGAGGAGGAATAGAAGCGGCGGCCGTGTTCATCGAGCTGCTAACTGGTTTAACAAACACGTCTGTGAAGAGCCGCTCTGGCTCCCGATGAACACAAACCACGACTTATTGTCTCCGATCAGACGGAACAGACGCGCTGGCGGCGCTTCCCGTGAAGACGCCGACAGACGGTCTGCAGCCGGATCAGATCGAGACGCAGAGATCCGCGGTGCAGCCGCGGCTCAGAGGACTGCGCGAGGAAGCGCCTTCACTCGAGGACGGCTTCCAAGTACATGTACGTCAAACTTCTGCCTGAGCTCGGAGCCCATTGGCTCCTTCGAAAGCTCCTCACAAATACAGTTTCATTATCTTAAAAGCTTCTTTCCTCCAAACAGCTGCTCACTGCAGCTTTTATCAAACAAACAGGAGGAAACAGCTTTGTGGGACTATTTTCAGCGGCGGATGAATCCACGTTTGGTGCTGTAGTGAGTGTTAGTGGCAGCAGGACGGTGTGTGTGTGTGTGTGTGTTTGTGTGCGTGTGTGTGTGTGTGTGTGTGTGTGGTGATGTCGTCAGTGTAACACACTCAGATTTCAGGATGTTTTTTAAAGAACCATGAAAACTGTAAAATCGTCCATGTGGACTTTTCACATGACAGCAGTGACGAGTGACCAGTCAGATCGCTGCGAGGCAGACTGAGGCGAGTGTGTGTGTGTGTGTGTATGTGTGTGTGTGTCTGTGTGTGTGAGAGAGAGAGAGAGAGAGAGACAGGCCCAGCCAGCCTCTGCAGAGCTGTGACCTTTGACCTCCTCCTGCTGTGCTGTCTGCCACCAGCAGTCCAGCCCTGAGGACATTCACACTCTGCCGCTTTCTCTTTCCCTCCATTCTGCTGCTGTTGTCCTTCCTTCCTTCCTTCATCTCTCACTTTCCTTCCTTCCTTCATCTCTCACTTGAAACCTCACTTCCTCCTCCCTCACTCTCCTGCTGTCCATCCTCCTTTCTGTCTCTCACTCTGTCTTTCTTTTCTTTTTCTTTTCTTCCATCACTTCATCTTCATGATCTTTACTTGAAACCTCCTTGCTCCCTTGCTCCCTTGCTCCCTTCCTCCCTTCCTCCCTTCCTTCCTGTCCTTCCGTCTCTCTTTTTCTGTCTTTGGTCCATCATTTCTTCACTTCACCAGTGGGGGCAGACTGATGTACTATTAGAAAGTACTATTACCACTGTGTACAAATACTCTACGGCCAGTAAAAGTCCTGTATTCAAAATTTAAGTGAAAGCACAAAATATACTTAAAGTACTGAAGTAAAAGTACTCATTCTGCAGGATGTCAGAATAACGTCTGACTGAGTTATAATGATGCATTCATGTGTTCATCACATGTGAAGATGATTTTTTTTTTTGCTGCTGATTTTCAACGAGGGATCAATAAAGTTTTATCTTAACCAATAAAAACAAACATCGTTTATTTGATTATCTTTTGGATTATTAGTCTGAATCCATAAAGTTTTGTTTCTCTCTTCCTGTATTTTCTGCCTCCTTCCTCCTTCCTGTTCTATCCCTCCTTTCTTTCCTCTTCCTGGTCTTTCCTTCCCTCTTTAGTTCCTCTGTGCCATTAAAACCTAAATACACACACCTTCATCACATTCAACACCCCGTCCTTCTCTTTACACTGAGTTTGACTGAGCGCGCGCACACACACACACACTCACACACACACTCACACACACACACACATTAAAAGTTGAGCGTTGGACCTTGAGAAGTTCTGCGTTATCACCCCTGTGACAGGCAGATAGCAGACAGGAGCGCTTTATTTGCCGTCCGGAGCCGCCCTGTCCTCTGCCGTCGTTATCTGAACAGCTCCGGCTCCCATTGTAAACAGCCCCGTCCTCGTTAAGGAGCCTAATTAGAAAACTCTAATAATAATGGCCTGTGATTGGCTATTGTGTACTCTAAAGATTCCATTAGCACGGCGGCGGTTTAATAAAACTTAACCAAACGGATAATTTTGCTTTAGTAATAATCCTCCGCCTCTGAAAAGTTCTTTGTTTGCCTCGAGTGGTTTTACTGCTTTTCTTTAAAAACACTCATGACACTGATTTCATTAACTGAAGCACTGTGAGTGCAGAAGATCCGCTGGTCAGTCAGAAAGCCACTGGATCCCTCGGACCAACGAGCCAATCATCAGCGAGGGGACCAGCCAGGAGGCACCTTTAGGAGCTGACAGGTGAGCAGCGGGTCATGTGACGGAAACACTCGTCTGGAGGAGACGAGCAGAAGCTCAACGTGAACGACAACGTTTATGACAAACACAAGGAAGTGATGACAGAGAGAAGGCTGGAGAGTGTGTGTGTGTGTGTGTGTGTGTGTGTGTGTGTGTGTGTGTGTGTGTGTGTGTCCTGCCAGATTTGACCTTTGCCTTCTGTCCTGGAGTCCAAGTGACATTTCAAATGCAAATACAAACACGCTTCACCACCGAAACACCACACACACACACAGACACAGACACACACACACACACACACACACACAGACGCACACACAGACACACAGACAGACACACAGACAGACACACAGACAGACAGACACACACACAGACACAGACACACACACAGACACACAGACAGACACACAGACAGACACACACACACACACACACACACAGACGCACACACAGACACACACACAGACACACACACAGACACACAGACAGACAGACACACACACAGACACACACACACACACACACACACACAGACACACACAGACACAGACACACACAGACACAGACACAGACACACACACACACACACACACACACACACACACACTCACTCGCTCGTCCTTGGGCAGCAGCGGCTGCCATTGGCCGCTCTAAATGACATTAAGCGTAGGTGACTGTAAACTTGGGTAATTATGATGAATGTGAGCGATTATGACGAATTATTCCCTCCATTGTGCTAATAGCGTAATTAGCAACAATAATCAAAGACTTATGATGTTGAAATAAGGCGACGCCGCGGACAATTAGACCGCAAGGAGCTAATAATGGAGAACTTATGGTGTTTTCCTGGAGGGCAGAATTACTGTTACTTCCAGAAGGACTTTGAAATTTGGGTGTTTTTCTAACTAATTTTTCTCTCTGATGAGAGAAAATTGAAATAAATACTCAATTAACTGCGAGCTTTTCTGTTTGATGGCATGAATGTGAACGAAATGAAGCGCGGGCAGAAGTCTGACAGGAGAGAAGTCAGAGAGAGTTTTGGTGGATTCGCGTCTTCCATCAGGAGGTTTTTCAGGACAGCGCTGTGAACGTGAACATGTGCGAGAGGCTGAACTGGCGCCTGAAGGCGAAACGCGCCGTGAGAGCGGCGAAGAACAAAGACGAGTTCAGAGAAGAGAAGTGGTTTCCTGTCAGAGGTGTCGTCATTGTGTGGTCATGCACGTTTGAAGACGGATACTTTCTGAGATCTTTGTGTTCGAACATCCCTTCGACAGCAGACGTTTGAGCTCTGCGTGGTGATGCGTTCAGGGAACCTCCGTCCTTCACTGTGGTGATGAGCTGCATTCCTCAGAAACCAAACAAATGAGCAAACATTTGAAATATGACTGACACTGAGCTTCAGCTGCTGTCAGGTCAGTTTATCACAGCGTGAAGGACACAGAGTTACTTCTCTCCACTCTTTGGTTTGATGTCAGGTGGCGTTCATGGACGTCTTTGTTCACAGGCCTCAGTGCAGGAGGGCGTCATTTTCTACAGAGACTGCTGTGACGTCTTATTGATGAAGATAAAAAGGTAAAAATGGGTGTTTTCCTGAATTTTGCAGGTGCATTGAACACAACGTCGTTGATAGTTTGTATTTATGAGTCACCTCCAGCGAGGAGGTCGAAGGTCAAAGTCAACAGGCAGAGTAAACGCTCCCGAGCAGCAGCTCTCAGTGAGGCTGAACGATCACTTCCAGCCACTCAGCCTTCGGAGCAGCGTCTCCGCCTCACTTTGACTGATATTAGTCAAATTGCGTCATGTGCTTTTAAAGATGACTCTCTTTAAGTGCAAGAGGGTGTTGAAAGCGGCGCAGAGCTTCAAAGGAACATCTCTCTCCTCCAAGGTCATCTGGTGTTTTAACTCCAATTTCAATACTTTATGAGCGTGACAGTAATTAAAGCGATGAGGTCAGCTGGCTGATTCATGATGACAGAGCAGCCGGCGAGGTAAGAAATCCAGCTCAGACTTCATGTGGAAGTTTGTGCGTTTGTTTTCAGCTGCACGGAGTCTCCGATGGGTGGAGTTTACAGGTCAGCTGACCCTTCACCTAAACACCGACTGACCAATGGCAGACGCAGCAGCTGTTTTCTCAGCATCGTGTTTATCTGCTAATGTTAGCACAGCTGGTAAGCTAACGCTAACAGTTAGCGTCTCATCAGCTAATGCTGCGTTCACGTGTTTATTCATCATCACCCCCCCGACAGAGCTTCATCAGATGAAGAGCGTCTGAATGATGCAAAAACATGATGAGTGGAGCTACAGCTGTGATTCCCCAAAAGCTGAGACAGAATCGATCATCAATAATCGATCTGTTCACTGACAGCAGCTTCATGTGTTCATCTCCTTCATCCTTCATGTGTTCACAAAGTGGTGAACTCGCTCCATCCTCTGTGAACGACTGAGCTTTTCCAGGACGCCCCTTTCACACCCAATCACGATCCTCTCACCTGTTACCGATCAGCCTGTTTACCTGTGCCATGTTCAAACAGGTGTTTTTGGAGCGTTCCACTTCTTTCCCAAACATCAATGAAGCTGATAAACATGAAACGTATTGATACGTGTGATGAAATGAGGTCGTGTTCATGTTTCCTGCGTTGATCTGAAATATTTTTCTCTCCATCATCATTTAAGACGCGCACACATCACTTCGGCTGACTGTGATGTCTCGGGACCATGTGATCAGCGCCCACATCGCGTCCCGTCTCAGATTCATCTCAACTTCTGCAAGAAATTACAACCATGACACAGATTTTTGAGAAATGTGAGCTGCCTGATGTCAGACGCCGTCAGGGGACGTTGCGGGAAGAATTCATTAAACCGTCATCGCTGAGCGTCTCTGCGGCTCTGCGACCTCGTCCAACAGGCGTGTCTGTTCCTCTGCAGTCAGAAAGACACGATCCAGTCCAGCACACGACCGCATGTCCTCCAGATGAGGCGAGCAGGTAGAGAAGACGTCCAGGCAGCCCTAAACTCTACAGCGTGGGCACAGGAAGGAGGAAGCGGCGCCCGGAGCGTGAAACAAATCAGCAGCGATCGATGGGAGACTCACGGCGATGGACGCAGGAACGCCAGCGAGGGAGGGCGAAAGAAACAAAGACGGCTCGAGGAGGAAGAGGAGGAGGAGGAAGAGACGATGTAAACAAATGGAAAAGCTCAGCCGGACACGTCAGCGGGCGTGGCGTCCGCCAGGTATCGACTGGAATGAAAACTAATGAGGAAGGTGCCCGTGGAAACGCATTACTCATCATCATCAGGAGCCGAGCGGCTGCGAATTAATACCAGAAGAAGAAGAAGAAGAAGAAAACACGAGTTCACAGCAACACAACAACAAACTTCATTCGACTGCTGCTCGCTCACGTTCTTAGACCCATAGAGCAGAGAGCGACCTGACCTGTGACTCCAGATGATCCAGCTGACGGAGACTCGAACGGAACACACCTCTGTGTGCCCCACAGAGACCAGAGACCAGAGAGACCTCAGAGACCAGAGAGACCACAGAGACCTCAGACCAGAGAGACCTCTGACCACAGAGACCAGAGAGACCTCAGACCAGAGACCAGAGAGACCTCAGACCACAGAGACCTCAGACCAGAGACCAGAGAGACCTCAGACCAGAGAGACCTCAGAGACCAGAGAGACCACAGAGACCAGAGACCAGAGAGACCTCAGACCAGAGACCAGAGAGACCTCAGACCAGAGACCAGAGAGACCTCAGACCACAGAGACCTCAGACCAGAGACCAGAGAGACCTCAGACCAGAGACCAGAGAGACCTCAGACCACAGAGACCTCAGACCAGAGACCAGAGAGACCTCAGACCAGAGAGACCTCAGACCACAGAGACCTCAGACCAGAGACCAGAGAGACCTCAGACCAGAGAGACCTCAGAGACCAGAGACCACAGAGACCTCAGACCTCAGAGACCTCAGACCACAGAGACCTCTGACCACAGAGACCTCAGACCTCAGAGACCTCAGACCACAGAGACCTCAGACCACAGAGACCTCAGACCTCAGAGACCTCAGACCTCAGACCTCAGACCACAGAGACCTCAGACCTCAGACCTCAGAGACCTCAGACCTCAGACCTCAGAGCCGTCAGTCAACATGTTGAACCCAGCTCTGTTCTGCTGCTGTGCTCAAACCTCCTTCATAACTTTCTAAGCTGTTGTTCAGCTTAGAAAGTTGGATGGTGGTGGATGAAACACCTTCTGCCTCCACCTGGACGTCCAGGTTAGTGTTTGACGACGCACACCTGATGTAAGCCCCACCTCCTCCTGGGAAACACTCATACAAATTCATAGCAGCCCCTCCTCCTCCTCCTCCTCCTCCTCCTCCTCCTCCCTTCCTCCAGACGAATTAGCATTAAAGAACACATACATGAATGCTAATCCTCCGTCTTGCTCTCTCTGGTCACGTTATCATCGGGGATCACTCCTCCACACTCACACATGTCCGTCTGAGCGCGCTCCTCTGTCTCTTTCTTCTTCTTTGGTCAAATTAACATTGCTAAGCACTCGTGCACATTCCAGCACGTCCCTACATCCCCTGCCTCTCTTCCTCTTTCTTTCCATCTCCCTCTCTGGACAAACTCAGTGGGGAGAACAAACACCTTCGTCTTCACCTCCTCCTCCTCCTTTCTTTCCTCTCTCTGGTCAAATTAACTTCGGGAATCACTGAGGCCTCCATATAAACCCCCGTCCTCCTCTTTCTTCTCCAGTGTCTTCATATCTGTCTGTCTTTAGGGCACATTAGCATTGGAAACACCCGTCCGTGTCTCAGATCTCCTCCACTCCTTTTCTTTCTCTCCAGACAAATTGACATTGACGACCACATGTGTGTCCTCACATCCTTCCCGTCTCCAGTTGGGTGCGTGGGGAGGCTCGGTTAGAGGTTTGCAGAAAGTCAAAGGGAAAAAAAAGAACAAAAACCTCAAATGTGGAACTCCAATTAATTTAAAGCCCCCCCTCAACCATCACCAGCACCAATCAGCCAAGAATAAATCCGCAGCAGATCTAATTACCGTGCCGTCTCCGAAGACCCCGGCCGCCGCGAAGCCAATCTTCCCCTCCTTGTTTGAACAGGCTGATGAACTAAGGGACTCGATGGATATCAAGTCATTTTGTTTAATTTATAAATGGATTTTCCCCTAATACTTAAATTATCACCAGCATGAGAGAGAGGGAGAGAGAAGCACAATGAAAAGCATTTGGAAGGTAAAAAGTCCTGAACATGTGGCGCAGGAGAGGATGGAGGGATAAAAAGATGGAGGGACAGACGAAGGCCACGCAAAGAATCCCAATGAGGAACGTGTCCTTTCCCGGTTTACAGCGGCGGCGGCTTTACAATAAGACACACTAATGACATCCACACTGACAGCAGGGAATTCTGGGATACCGGGGAACGAGCGAGGAAGAGGGTCAAAGGTTTATTCAGAGGGACAGACAACATTTTGGGAAATACTTTCTGTCAGTGATGAGATGAAAAGAAGCCTTCCTCATATCTGACGCTACAGTTAGCTTAGCATAGCATGAAGGCTGGAAACAGCTCACCAAACAAACACAAGGAAAAGCCCCAGTCTTCATGCTAAGCTAAGCTAACGCTGCCAGCTCCTGTGTCAGATCTGACAGGACTGGATCTTCTAATTCACCTCTCTGTACTTTGATGTTCTTGTGATGTTTGACTTTTCCCTCAGTCTCGACTTTAAGGCTCGACAGAAGGAAAAGTCTGAGTCTGACGGACTTCTGTCCACCTTCATACGCATCGATCCTCTGCCTCATGTCTCATTTCCTACCTGGTTCAGGCGTCTCGGAGTGCGACGACGACGACGCCGAGGACGCCCCGTCTTCGTTGACGGCCCCCTGGGACAGAGACATCCCTCGGCCCGGAGGAAGCTTCATGCCGAGCTGCTCCGCCATCTCCACGTGATCGCCGGGGTGGATGTAGTCAAAAGAGCTGCTGCCGGTCAGCTCCACCTGCAGACACAGAGAAAGAGTTAGTCATCCTCTGCTCCTTCTGCTCCTCTTTGCTGACTCCTCCAGCAGAGGAGGTTCAGGAGGAGCGCACAGGAAGTCCTTCCTGGGTTGCGTTCGCTGGCAGCGGCTCAGTCGTATAAATGGGTTTCTCCTGCTGTCTGAAGGTTGAAGTTCTGCCATCGTTTCCAGAAAGTTCCCTGAACTTCTCCTGCCCTCCTCTTCCTCATCGTCAGTGTCCTTCTCATTTACAAGCTGCTCGTCCTCCTCATCTTTAACTTCTCTTCCTCTTTACTCCTCTACCTCCTTTTCTGCCGTTCTCCTCCCACACCTACAGTATTACAGCTGCTAGGATGTCATCCTCTTCTTCCTCCCTCTCTCTTACTCCTCCCTCCTCTTCATCCTCTGCCTTATCAAAGTCTTCCTGCTCCTCCAGGTTTGCTCCGTCTCCTTCCCTAACTCCTTGTCTTTGTTTTCCTTCTCCTTTCTTTCTTTACCTTCTTCCCTCACGTCTCTCCTCCATCCAGCTTGTTCTCATCCTCCCTTTCCAGCTCTTCCTCCTCCTCCTCCTCCTCCTCTAATCCGTCCCTGAGCGAATCAGCCGCGGCTTTTCTTTCTCATGGAAATGGAATAAATAAGCTTCTTCTTATTAAATAAATACAGAGTCCCTTCACCTTAAAGACTCTCATTAGTGGAGATAGAAGCGGATTTGTCTTCGTTAATTGGGGATGAGACGAGGGAGCGCCGCCAAAACCGCGGCGTTACGCTACACTCGCACACAAACACACACACTGCCACACACACACACACACACACACACACACCATGCACACACTGATACAAGTCAAGGTTACAAATACACACACAAACACTTTTACTTTTTGTGTAATGAACACAAACACACAATTAAACACACAATTTTCAACGCGGTCATGTGACGGATGTGCTCCGTTGTTTAACGTGTGTTTTCATTTGTAGCGTGTCAAAAACATTGTGCACGTTTATTTCCACAAGCTAATCTGGTTATGTACTGTATGAGTGTGTGTGTGTGTGTGTGTGTGTGTGTGTGTGTGTGTGTGTGTGTGTGTGTGTGTGTTCAGGTTTTTGGGGGTCCACTGGGACTAAGGGGATTACATGGGTGTAATCCCTTTAATAAGAAATCCCTTTAAGGCAATTTAGTCCCCTCATAAAGTCTCATCTGGAGCAGAAAGTGATGATTAAGAAATGAGAGTGATCACTGAATCACACACACACACACACACACACACACACACACACTCAGAGCCACGCAGACCCTGGTGCACCATGGGAGTTAGTGTTCATGTTTACACGTTACAGTGCTAATTGGATCTACATTGTTCTTCCTCGAAATAACACGCCGACTTTTAATCAATTAAAACTTGGCACAACTATTTTACATAAAGTCGCTGCTGGAGCTAATTACACAGAGGGAACGACGGCGAGATGGAATTAGACATTCAGACGGTGACTGCAGCAGCACGTTGAATTATCATACAGTAGACTGGGAAAAGCTCATTACTGTAGACTGATACGCAGCAGCTCCTCTCGTTAGCAAAGAAGAGACGTTTCACGCTGTCGCATCATGTTCGTCCACTGTCGTCCTTCAGCGCGGACACTGAACGCAGCGCGCCAGTTAAAGTGTGAGGTGAAGGCGAGGCACTGACGGGAGTGAAAGCAGTGGAA
>NC_135087.1:1225000-1230000 GCF_051107435.1 Chaetodon auriga
AAGTCACTTCTGAAACGTGCAGCACTGTGTCTCCTTGTGTGTTAAACTACTGTTAATGAAACTTCAAATTAAAAGCCAACCAAGAAAAGAAGAGATTGTGTTGTTTTAGCTGCTAAATGCTTTTAATATGAAACATCTGTGCAGGAAGTGTTGATCAACAGCAGCTTCATGCTATCATGGCTAGCTCGGTTGAAGCTAAGCTAATGTGGAAAAATTACGTTAGCATTTTACCAAAGTACAGGAGCCAGTTTTAAGGCTCATCCTCATCAGGAAGTGGCAGGATTCATCCCACAGTCTCACAAGATCAATGGCCTGGGATTGCAGGGTTAACTGGGAGCGCTTAGCTAACATGCTAGCAAGCTGTGAAGATGCTATGGCTATTCAGTCTCACAGTCATTCTCTTCTCTCTGCTGTTTGGAAATGACTGTACGTCGCTGCCTTCAGTGAAGAGCTAACTAGCCTGTTAGCCTCGTCTCACACAGCTTGTTCAAAGCGCGTCTCTGCAGTGGAGCAGTTTATACCGAAGACGACACGAATCCACACGTCAACATCCACCAACGCTGAGCTGAGCTTGACATGTCAACATCCAGGGATCAGACGGATCGGTAGGATTCTTCACTCTGGGACCGTGAACATGAGAAAGAGCTGACGGACGGACGGGCGGACGGACGGACAGACAGACGGGCGGGCGGACGGACGGGCGGACGGACGGACAGACGGGCGGGCGGACGGACAGAAGTCATCAAAAATATTTTCAATTAAGAAAGTTTCTGCTTCTTGATCTGTAACTGCTGACATCAATATTTCATCGTGAGAGAAGGGAAACCGTCTCGTGGTGATTTTCTTCTTTAAAACGATCCTGATGTGAAGCGTGATGAAACACACACACACACACACACACACACACACACACACACACACACACACACACACACACACACACACACACACACACACAGATTTAGGCAACCAGCTGATTTGTTTGTGCTCTCTGTCCTTCTTTCTGTTTTTATCCGTGTTATCAGTCCTCTTTCTCTCTCTCTCTTTTAGCCATTTGTTCTCTATCTCTCTCGCCCATTCACAAAATCCACTGAGTGCTCGAAGAACCCGAAAATCTCTCCTCTGTTCTCCCCAAATCTCACAACAATGGCGCTCTTTGAATGTTTGGAGTGAGGGCCCCAGACGCTGATAAGCCCAGTGTCGAGCGTCCAAACGCCAGGGCCAATCCCTGCCTCCCAGTGCATTATGGGAGCCTGATAAGGACACAATGGAGGAGCACTTTTATCGTGTTTCTCATGCTAATACGTCCACTGCTGCTCGCTCCTTTTATTGAGGAGATTTCATTTGTTTAGCGCGTTAATGACTCACACTGAACTTCAGGCGTGTGTGTTCATGCTCCAGGCTGAAGCTCATCCATCAGCAGGAGAGGTCCACGCACGCACACACACCCAGCCCTGCAGGTTAAACCCAGTGTGTGTCGGTGACAGCTGCCTGAAGGTGTGTATGTGTGTGTTTGTGTGTCTGCTTTTCCCAAAAATGACGTTTTTCTGAAGTGGAACAAACATGTTTCTGTAGCAGGTTAGCAGGAGGCTAAATGGCACCTGATCACGCTGTCATTGGCTCAGACTGAAGAAATCAGGTGCACACACACACTTCCTGTTCGCATCTAGCGCCATCATCAGGTCAACACTTACTCAATACCAGCTGCAGAAATAATTCCCATCAGCCTCAGCTGGATGTTGGCAATTTAAAAAAGACGTGATGAAAAAGAGAAGAAGAGAGTGGGGGGGGGGGTCCTCTCTCCACTAAACACTAATATACGAGCCTGCAGCCATAATAAAAGTATATTTATTATAAATATCCTCCACTGGTTCTTCCAGCAGCCTTTACAGCCGGCAGTAAGCAGCCATCTTAAAACCTTTCTCAGCTGGAGGACCTCGTTCACACTGAGGGACTGTGCTGGTTTCAAGAGCGTCTGCAGCAAAGAGGCACATAAAATCATCTTTGTTGTTTTATCGAGCTCGAATGCAGCAGGAAATAAAGAGTCCTGTTTCCAGCACAGGCTGCTGAGCTCCTCACTTCCTGTCAGACACTCTGGACAGAAACACATTTAAACCGGAGCTGAAGGCGTCAACGATCCGCTGGCTCGCTCCATGGATGACGGGTCGGCATGTTTTTATCTAGTGCTGCCTTCGAGGACACTCCAGCAGTTAAGATTTCACACGAGGTTACTGAAAATTACTCCAAGCAAACAGGAAGAAGTGAAAAGCAAAATGTAAAACCGGCTGTGATGAACTCGAGACGGGAAGTTTCCAGGTGAACATGAACAAAGCATTACAGTGACGACTCATCAGGTATCACACCTGACCAGTGAAAAATCAAAGAAGAAGAGATGAGTGAGCAGCCAGGAGGCACAGATCAAGAGGAGAAGAGCAGGGAGCGAGAAGAAGAAGCAGTACCAGAAGAAGAAGAAGAAGAAGAAGAAGAAGAAGAAGAAGAAGAAGAAGAAGAAGAAGAAGAAGAAGGAGGAAAACAAGTTGTTGTAATGGACTGCAGAGGAATCAATATTAATTCAACATCAGACAAACTGATTAAAAAACACAAGACTGACAACTTTCAAAGAGAGAAATCAGAACATCAACACCGTGAACAACAAGGACCAGACTCTGTGTGTGTGTGTGTGTGTGTGTGTGTGTGTGTGTGTGTGTGTGTGTGTGTTTGAGCGTGTGTGTGTGTGCAGCAGGATTCAGTCCAGTCTTTTTTTATTTGTCTTTAATTTTCTATAAATGGGAATGTGTGTGTTTGTCTGCTGCTCACGTGTTGATACTGTTCTCTGTGGACAGCTGTGTGTGTGTGTGTGTGTGTGTGTGTGTGTGTGTGGGTCTGTGGGTCTACAGGGCAATTAATTGAGCAGCGATTGAAATGCGTCGCTGCAGCCTGTTGTGAGCTCCTACAAGGCTTTAAATGCGCACGCACACACACACACACACACACACACACACACACACACACACACACACACAGACACACACACACACACACACACACAGAAACACTAGAATACATAGAAAAACATCGAGCCATGTCACGTCACACACACACACACACACACACACACACACACACACACACACACACACACACAGTGGTGTTCCCTCAGGATCTCCACATTCAGCTGCTGTGACCTTGACAAGAACAACACAAACTGCTGCTCGCTCTCTGTGTTTTTAAACTTCTGTTAATGTCTCTCTCTCCCTCCATCTCTTCCTCTGTTTCTCCTTCTCCTCCTCCTCCTCCTCCTCCTCCTCCTCCTCCTCCCTCTCTCTTTGTTTTCACGGTTCTTCTACACATTAACGCAGCTAGGGATGGGTACCTTTCACATCTGAATCGATACGATACCGATACTCGGTACCTGCGAATCGATACCAGTATTTTTCGGTACCTGTTTTCGATACTTTTTTTGGGGGGGATATGTGTTTGGTAATTAAAGTTATTTTGTATATTTAAAAAATAGTCAAAACTTCGGAATTTATAACATTTATTCTTCAATAACATCAAGTGAAATAACTCCAACATAGAACTTGAGAAAAATGTGTGTGGGGATAAAGTAAATAACTTAAAAATAAATAGATTCAAAATAAATAACTGTATAAAATGTTTCACATTTGCACCTGCTGCCTGTACAGTAACAAACAACTTTCAAAATAAATAACTGTATGAAATGTTTAACATTTGCAGCCTGTACTCGGCGGGTTTCTTTCAAAATAATGATGCTGCTGAGCTAATTGAAGCTGCGTCGTCGTCGTTGTCGTCGTCTGCCTTTTTAAAAGGGCCGGTTGTTCTCCTTCCTCGAAGCTGGCTGCAAGTGTCGAGCCGCTGGCTGCAGCAGGCTTGCTGGCGGTAACGTTTAATGCTGGCGCCGGGCGAGTAGCTGTGGTAACGTTAGCCTGTGTTTTTAAACTGTCAAAAATCGTGCACTCGTCCGCCTTGAGGAATATTTGGTGTTTAACCAAGTGCTTCCTCAAGTTGGACGTCTTTCCTTTGCTGGCTTTGCACTTCGCATCATAAATGTTGCACCGCGCGTTGTCGGCATCCAGCTTGGTAAAATGAAGCCAGACTTCGGAGCGCTTGCGGTCCACTGACGTAACCGCGTCACCGAGTCGTCCGCTCTCGCCGACGCATAACGTCATGGTGCGTACAGGGTAAAAAAAAAAAAGGTGCGTTCAGGTACCGAAATGTGGTACCGACGGACTTCCCGTGAATCGATACTCGGTACTTCAGCGGGAATTCGGTCGGTACCCAAAAAGTACCGAAATTCGGTACCCATCCCTAAACGCAGCGGTGATTTTAATCCACAAACAGCAGAGAGAAAAACACTGACTTCACTGCCAAAGGAGTACTTTCGATACTTTAAGTAAGTCGCTGCTAGTACTTTTGAATGCAGTACTGTAAAGACTTTGCAACTATTGCACATGCAAATTGCACACATTTGCTGCTATTCCCTACCATTGCAACACTATTATACAACTGCTGCTACAACTTTTTTTATTTAATTGCAACTTATTTATTTAATATTACATAGGGTTTAGATTTTCTTTTTTTGTCCTGTTGTCTTGTTGTCCTGTCGTGCTTCTGCACCTACTGTTGTCTTGTCTATGCCGGGAAAGTGCGAAACGCAATTTCAATTTCTTTGTATGTTAAGTACATGTGAAGAAATTGACAAATGAAAGTGACTTTGACTTTGACTTTGACTTTGACTTTACTTGTAGTGGAGTATTTCCACAGTGTGACATTAGTGATCTGAATACATCTGAAAACCAAACCGGGTTTTTAAATGAGCAAAACAATCAGACCAAGTGTAAAATAAATGACTACACACAGACAAACAATACAGAACAACAGATACACACACACACACACACACACACACACACACACACACACACACACACACACGCACACGCACGCACGCACACGCGCAGAGTGCAGCCGTCACCGTG